>NC_136496.1:7940228-8022728 GCF_053919585.1 Euprymna scolopes | reverse complement strand
TAACAGTAATGCTACGCTGACGCGGGGTAGAGCCCCGATGCATGCATGTTCGTAGATTAGTGTTTTAATAAAAATAATGTATGTACATATATATATATATGTGTGTGTGTGTGTGTGTGTGTGTGTGTGTGTGTGTGTGTGTGTGTGTGTGTGTGTGTGTGTAATAGACCACTGAATAGTTCAAAACAGCAATTGAAGAACATGTTCCCACACGGAAATTCTACAGAAAACCCCACTCTCTCCAATGGTTTACTTCTGCTCGTACAGCTGCCATTGCTCAAAGGCAGCAAGCGTACCGCAGATACAACCGACAAAAGTCTAGTTCCAACAGACAGAGGTATATAGAAGCGAGAAGTGATTGTTAGAGAGAAATAGCGACACTAAAACCACCTGAAAATTCATCGAAGCACAGAAATTAGAAACCCGTGATTGTTGGATAATAAAATAATAAGATAGTAAATAATGGGCAGACAACGATCCCCCCACTATCAAATAATCATGAAATTGCTTGTACGGCAACCGACAAGGCTAACCTGCTTGCCAGTCGGTTTGCGTCAAACTCCACACTGGCCCCGGCACACCACTCCCTCTCCGATTTTCCTTTGCGAACTGACGGCACGCTAGACGATTTGAAAATCACTTCTTCTCATGCACATGGTATCATAAAAAACCTAGACACCTCAAAAGCAAGTTGACCTGATCTCATCCTGGCTGTGCAATTAAAAAAATGATCCGCTGAGGTTGCTCCAGTTCTCTCCAAACCTTACAATAAATGTCTTAATGAATCTTGCTTTCCCGACTGCTGGAAAACTGCTTCTGTGCTTCTAGTCTTCAAGAATTCTGGTGAAAGAACTGATCCATTAAAGTATCGCCCTATTAACCATCTCCCGCTTTTAGCCAAAATATTTGAGTCCTTAATTAATCAAATCCTTGTCCAACACCTTACAGCTGCTAAACTCCTGAGCGACAAACAATATGAATTTAGGCAAGGCCGTTTCACAGCAGATATATTAACTGTAATCTCTGAACGTATATACCGTTCACTGGACAAAACAGGAGAGGGTAGAGCGGTGGCCCTCGATATATCTAAGGCTTTTGACAGGGTATAGCACGATGGTCTTCTAAGGAAAATTAGATCATATGGTATCATTGGAAGAATACATTATGAAATTAAATCCTTCTTATTGTTCTTGCTTAAATGACCTCCCTGATAAAATTTTTCTGAGATGGGTATATTTGATGATGACAACACTCTCTATAATAGGCATGAGGGGAAAACAAATGAACACATATCTAAGGAAATGGCAGAAACACTAGAATATGACCTCCAATCTGTAGTGGAAAGAGGACAAAAATGAATGGTCACATTCAATGCGACCAAGACTAAACTTGTTTCTTTCAATAATTACAAGAAACCTTCTCTACCACCAATAGCAATGGCCAAGAACACATTACTTTAAAGTACTTCCTTTAAACCCCTCGGCCTAACGTTTACAGGGAATATGAACTGCAATATATACATTGAGAGCATTGAAAAGACTGCTGCAAAGAAAGTGGGCTCTCTCTGTCGTGCTAGAATGATACTTACTCCTGAAAATGCCCTGTACTTTATATATATATATATATATATATATATATATATATATATATATATATATATATATATATAGCAATTAAACAACAAAGTCATCCGCGTTTCACTCTAGTGGAGACTAATACGTACTAGCGGAGATACATTACGTTGCCCGTGATTCAATGCGGATCAACTAATGCACCGCATTTACAATACTTTTATTGTAATTGAAATCGCCCATGTTTCAATCAATTTGATTCATTACCTACTTTAGTAGGGCATCCACCGTAGTGTTCCGGCAGGATGATTCCTATTCCCCTCTGGAGTGATTTCGTCTACAATACATTATAGTTAACATTGCACTGTAGAGAACCTACTGTTTAGTGTATAAGATTATTTTTATATAATGGCTTGATTACAAGGTTAAAATGCAAAAGTGAAAGATAATAATTCAATTGTCCTCTAAACAGAAGCATTCATTTCGAACGCGCCTCCGTCTTATCAAAGTACCTACGCTTAATTTTATACGCCGAATACTTGAGTCGGCATAAGGGAAAATCTTTGTGGAGTTACATAACTTTACATAATAACATTAAAAGATTTTGTAAACGTTTGGAAAGCAGAAGAACACAGAAAAATTGCGATTAAACCACTAAGAAATTAATCCATTTTAACAAAAATTTAGGCACTATACATCCGAAGTTAAACCGATAAAACATACCCACAATTTATGCGCTTTTTGTGTATTTATCAAATTTTGACTGGATATCTACACAGGCATTTACCATTTGCACAATAGGTACACAATAAATCTGTTTCATTCATTTTAAGATATTTAATAGCGGAAATGTAGAATTTCACGAAATAATATTCAATAGTCTCGCAAAATTTTCAGTGACTACAAAGAATGCATCGTTTTCCAGAGTTTTTGTTCAAAATTTCCCTTATATTACGAAGAAGAATAAAGAACACTCTGCATGATGTACGTATCCATGTGTGAAGGAAAATATCATATTCCTAAAATCAAGTAAATTGATCAAGTCATTTTATATTTAAAAAGAAAAATTATTTTTAAGTTCTTAATCGAAATTCGTAGGCATTTCAACACAAATCGAACATGATTTCAATTATTGTTTAGTTATCTTCCTTGTTTTTATTTTTATTTTTTATTTTTTTCAAAATTGCTGCCGAGAATAATTTTTCAGATATTCCTAAAATGCGATTTTCTTATTTAAAAGTAAAAACCTTGATAAATACATCTGATTTTTGGAATATAATACTTTCGTTTCGTCACTGATACGTACATCATACAGTTCTTCATTTTCTTTTCTTTTTTTGTCCCTTGACAACAAGAGGGTTGGCGTGTAAATTCACCCTTGTCCCTTTGCCTGTCCGCACTTTTCTCAATAACTACGCCTTGATATTTTTTGAAATTTTGCACAAACATTAAACATGATATGAGTAAAAAAAAGTAATAGAACAGATTTTCCAGGAAAACTCCGGTTGAACCCCCCCCCGCTAGAGGTGCCTTTCGGGTTAAAATGGCTAAAGTTGGCACTCTGGTGCCTATTAAAAAATATTGATGCCTTTGATTTTGATAAAACTTTCTGAAAAGTTGTAACTAACTGATTTCCATATAAATTTTGTTTGTCTTCAAATGGGGGGGGGGCAAATGCTGAATTTACTCATTGTTTATACATTTTTTACTTTGCACTCACAGAGCCCATACATGTTCCACTTGTTTTTTTTTTTTGTTTTTTGTTTTTTAATATAGGGAGAATTATACACAAGAATCAATTAACTAAATAAATAGCGTGCACATATTGTCTCATAACAGAATAGAAATTAATAGGTTCAAATGTTCTTAAGAACCTGGCTCATTTGACCGGATTCTAAGAACATAATTTTTCAACAATACGATCAGAACGAAATTAGTTTTTAATGCTTTTTAAATATTTGTTCAAATTTATTCTTTAAGTATAAAAAAGAGCCATTTTTGTTATTAGGCAAAACATGTTCCAGCTAACGAAGTCCACGTGATCGCCTGAGGGAGAAATCTAAAAAGAAAAAAAAAATTAATAAAACGCGAGATTATGCGAGACTTGTTTGAATTACGTCATATGCCCAAAAGAGTGTTTTTCTTGTGGGTTTTATCCGTTTTCATAAGCAATGTTTGTTTATTTATTGTTTTTCTGATGGGCCCATAAGATGTACTGTTTGTCGGTTGGTCTGTCTGTCACTCTTAAATTAGAAATATTTTTATCGTTAAATGCTCCACTTAGACGGAGACGTTATGAATGCATCAAATAATCTGTGTGAAAGGCTCTGTCTGTCAGATTCGTTTAATTTAAAAATAGTATTTTTGTTGATCATTGAGGTTTAAATTTGAATTTTTTGTCCATCTACCACACTCATATGTTCAATATTTTGTCAGTCTGTCACGTATAATTTTGAAACAATATTTTTTCTACGTTTAATATGAAATAATATTTGTGTTACCCTGTCACCCTTAAGTTTGAAATAATAGTTTCGTTGATCTGTCTCGCTTAAGATTGAAATTATATTCATGTTGCCCTGTCAGGCATAATCCGAAAACATGCTTTAGTTTGAAATAATATTTTACTGGTTTGCCATGCTTTATTTCGTCAGTCTGCCATGCTTGAGTTTAAAATAAAATTTTAGATACATCCACTTATCTCTATAAGCTCCCCTCGCTATTTGATTGTCAGTCTGTCAGTTCGTCACATTTGAGTTTGAAATCGTTTTTTCGACCAAAAACGTACATATAGAATGACCGTATCTTATGATTAGCCGATTTGGAATCTTTCTTTTTTTTATGAAAAAAATGTTCTATGTTGGTAATGGATTTTGCCCACTCCACGTTCTCAGCTGAGGTTAAATCGTCATACGGCCGACTCGTGCTTCGGCCTTTCGTTCAATACACGCCATTGAGATTCACCGCCGGCTGGCATTAACTAGTGAATAGCGAGAACCATTATTGTGGCACCGGAATTAGTTCCGTAGAAAGGACACGGGGAGGAGATGAAATCGATAAAGAATGAGAGAGAGTAGTAGTAGTAGTAGTAGTAGTAGTAGAGAGAGAGAGATAGAGAGAGAGATAGAGAGAGAATGAGAGTAAGAGATAGGATGAAAGAGAGTAAAATAAAATGGCGAAATAAAGAATGAGAGGAAGAGATGGAATGGGATCAAGAGAGACAATTCTAGTATGAAAGAATGAGAGGGAAAAGGAAAGAATGAGAATTAGAGTGTAAGAGAGAGTGAGGAGCGAAAATGAATGGGAACGAGAGAATGAGAGGGGGAGGGATATGAGTTATATTTGAATATTTGTTTTAAAATGGAAAATTTCATCAGTTATTATTTGCTGTTGTAATTAAATACATTTTATTTTTTATTTTAACACTAACGGGAAAAAGAATAGAGGCGCCCGGTCTTGCCAGGTTATAACATACGCTTAAATATATTTTAATTCATGCAGATCTTTTATTTATTACTATCGGGAAGGTGGTGCCAGGCCTTGCCCGGTCATAAAATACGTCAAGGTTTCGTATATACTAATATAGAGTCGTAGATTTCAAAAGTTAAAAAGAAAAACGTATTTGTGTGCTGTCAGCTGGAATCGAAACCGAAATCAAAACTGTAAATTTCGAAGCTTGTGACGTTTCCACTGTACCAACCTGACATCCATTTCAAAATAAAATAAGATAAATGTACAAAATGCATCATTTTTCTTTTCAATTTTTACCTCTTTTTAATCCTTTAAAACCATTTAAACCGGCTTAAGACCCCTGAAAGAACGGGTTATAATAAACCCAATCATTTGAGGCCCCTCGCCATGTGACTTTTACCCCCAGAAAAGATAGAGCTTGAAAATATGGAGACAAACAGACAAAATGAGTTTTATAAATAAGAATACAGAGCTAAATCTCTATTATAATATTGTACGCGATTATATAGCAGTGATTTCCAAAGTATAACAAAAATCAAAAATATTATATCAGCAGTTAGAAGAGAAACCAAACATTTAGCGATCCAGTCGCGTCTCCTACTGATGTAGCCATCGAGAGATAGGTAGGAAATGTGTCATATAAAGCGATCCGAATAAATTAATTGAATTTGAGCAGAAAACAGTAAAAAGGTGCCGTCAAATTGAAACGTATAGTTTGCATTTCAACAGATACATGTCTTTACACACATTTTTATTTATCCAAACAAAGATTTTATCACCCACGCTTGGTGTATGATTATTATTTCCCGTTCATTTCAGTGTTATGTGACCAGTACGAGCGGCGTGCAATAAGTAATGCCCCTGACACACTTCCCATAGCAGTAGAGCACCGACACTTGGCACAGTTATTAGTCTTTCTCTACATAGGAACCACCCAGAGTTAAGCATTTCTCCCATCGTTTGATGCATCTCTAGAGACCGGTTTTTGTAGAACACCCCCAGGTTGGTCCCCCAACCACGACGTGACTTCAGAAGTCAATGCTGCATCATCTGAGAAACGCTTTCCTTTCAAAAACAACTTCATGGCTGGGAAGAGGTGAAAGTCAGAGGGTGCAAAGTCAGGAGAGTAGGGAGGATGGGAGGATTTCATAACCACACGCCCGTGCTTCTGACCTGGCGACATGTGAGTTGTGGACCGGAACGTTGTCCTGCTGGAGGAGGGTTCCTTTGCTGATCTTGCCTCGGCTCTTGATTTTGATAGTTTTCCTTAATTTTCCTCAAAAGTGAAGCATAATAGGCTCCTGTAATTGCGGTAACCTTTGCCAGGAAATTTGTCAGCACTACTCCGTCCTATTCCCAGAAGACTGTGAGCATGACCTTGCCAGCAGAGGGCTGCACCTTTGCCTTCTTTGGAGGTAGTGAGTCCAAGTGACTGGGCTTTGGTCTCTGGATCATAGTGATGGACCCAGGTTACATCCTGTGCAATCAGTCTTTTGAAAAACTTTAATTCATCTTCTTGGCACATCTCCAAATTCATCCTCGAGCACTCGCTGCGTTCTCGCTTCTGGAATGGTGTGAGCAACCTGGGAATCCATCTGGCAGACACCTTATGCATATGCAAATGTTCATGAATGATAGTTTTCACAGACCCTGTACTAATCCTGACATCTTGGGCTATTTGGCGAATAGTAATGCTCCGATCTTCCAAAATGGCAACCTCAACTTGACAGACAAATGCCTCATCAATGTCAGAAGTGGGGCAATCAGGTCTAAGAGCTGTTTCCACAGACTTCCGGCCATGTTTGAATTCACGATGCCAGCGTTTTACAAGGTCATATGATGGAGAATTATCACCATAAGTGTCTTTCATTTCATCAAAAGTCTCCTGTGGTGTGCGTTTTTTCAAATAAAAAACCGGATCACTGTTCGACATTCAACACCTGACTCAGTTCAAATACCTGCAAAACAGAAACCACAATTAGTTCAGAGTTGTAATTTGCCATATAACCCGTATAGATATAAATCATTGCACATGCAAAATTTCAGCTAGATCAGACAACTGGAAGTTGGTCAGGGGCATTACATATTGCACGCCCCTCGTAGTTTAAGAGTTTATCAGGTAAATATTTACACATCCACAGATACACACGTACACTTACCGTTTTATTTATATAGATTAATACATATATATGTGTGTGTATGTGTGTGTGTGTGTGTGCGCGCGCGCATGTGTGTTAGTGCTATGAAATGAATTCTAGCTTCTGGAACTGGCATTCACTCATGGTCTTAAAGGGAACACATCCATCAAATCTGTTGCTAAGATCGCTGGAAAAGCGGCTGCATCACTGTACCGTTCCAGAAGGGATCTCGCTGCCGATGCAAACCTTTATCTGTATAAGAGCCAGATACGCCTTAAAATAGAGTACTGTTTCTACATGTAGGCACAAGCCGCTGGGCACGCTATATCCAGCCTTGATAACGTTCAAGACCGGCTTCGGAGCTGACAAGTAGTGCCATTTTCTCTTCCCTGCAACGTCTTCCCCACAGAAGAGACGTTGCAAACCTGTCCCTGCTTTGTCGTTATTTCATGGCAAATGGTCGGATGAAATCCAATGTATGGTTACCCCTACCAGTTTCTTTTCATGTCGTTCGCAGGACGCATGTAATTTTTGATCGTGTAGCGATGAAAACACTATTCAAAACGAGTTTTGAAAAAAAGATTAGTATGGGATTTAAAACCACCGATGTTGTAGTCTGAAGAAAGGCAGTGCTGTGGTAATGCCTTTCATGCATAGAACGTTCTTGAAAAGGAACTTTTTCCATAAAAGTTCCGTCTGATGTTTGGTACCAAGGATATAGAAAGGAAAGTATTTTTCAGTTGCTGTAGTAAGACGACCTATCATGGAAAGAATGATAGAGTATTTATTCCTTTTATGTCTTTCATGATTTCCTATTATTATTATTCTCTCCCTCTTCCTCCTAACTCTCATTCTCTCTTCCTCTCTCTCACTCATATTTCTTCTTCGCCCTTTCAATATTAGCACGAAAGTAGAATGAAACCCAAAGTCGTTTTTAATGTGGAGTAAAACGAGTTCCTCAAAAAGGGGCACTCTGGCAGTAGGCAAAAATAAAAAATGCCTCAGTATAGAGTTTTTCCCCTCTATTGACCAATGACATTATGTTTAGTACCGTATCAGAACAGATACCCCACTGTCATCTTATTCCGAAGGTTAGCGCCCGCTCACTATTAGTATATAATTGCTTCCCCACAAGAGCAATATGTAACACCAGGTCGTATTTAATGTGGGAGGGACTCTGATGAGAAAAATAAAATTTGTCTTAGTATATAGGAGTTTCGCCTTCCTTAACTAAGTACAAATTAACTTGAATGTCACATCAGAACAGATATTACACTGTGATCTTACCTCGCCCTCTCACTATTTCTCTCTCATTTTCTCTCTCTCATTATACTCTCCCCTTCTTCTTCTCTCTCTTTTTCTCTTTTACTCTTATTCTTTCAAATTATCTCGAACTCTAATTCTCTCTCGCCTCCTCATTCTTTATTTCTCATTGGTTCTACCTTCTCTCATTCCTTGGCTCTCCATCTTTTGTCTCTCTCTCTCTCTCTCTCTCTTTCTCTTTCTCTCGCCTTCTTTCAGTCCCCTTCTCTCCCCCTTTCACTACCCCTCACTCATTATATCTTCCCCTTGTTCGCTTATTCTTTTTCTCATTTTTCTCACTTTCTTTGTCTATACTATCCAAAGTATATATATATATATATATATATATATATATATATATATATATATATATATATATATATATATATTAATTACAGTATTATTCATTTAAATTTTTTATGGTTGCTCATGATATTTGATGTCATATCTGTGATACACACGTACAATTAAATTTACAGAAAATAAAATATAAAATTAAAATTAAAAATACAAAGAACTATGATCCACTTCCGGAAATTCATTCGCCATCACGAACATTGCCGAAAGCTGAGTGACCTACTTTTTTCGACCACACAAACTTCACATTATTTGTTGGTTTGCCTTTGTGACATAATGACTATAATTGTTAATTGGAGGCACAGACATTTTTTCTTTATTAAAACAAATGGTCAGACAAAAATAAATAACTAAATAAATAAACAAAAGGAAAACGAAAATGGCGGACTGTACTTTAATTTGTGTCTAGGCCTCTCTGCTCTTCCTTTTGTTTCGAGTTCGTTGGAGCAAAATTATCCAAGGACATAAAAACAACAACTAAAAACAGCCATTACAACAACAACACTAAGATTAATAATAATAATAATAATAATAATAATAATATTAACAATAATAATAATAACAATAATAATAATAATATTAATAATAATATTAATAATAATAATAATAATGATAATAATAATATTAATAATAATATTAATAATTATAATAATATTAATAATAATAATAATATTAATAATAATATTAATAATAATAATAATATTAATAATAATATTAATAATAATAATAATAATATTAATAATAGTAATATTAATAATAATAATAATAATAATAATAATAATTATTATTATTATTATTATTATTATTATTATTATTATTATTATTATTATTATTATTATTGAAGCAAGGAGACCAGATTCAGTTTTGTTGAGAAAAAATGGCCACAGGCCAATAGTACTTGATATAGCTGTACCAGCTGATGTGAAAGAGGAGTTCATGGAAAAAAAGGTCGAAAAGTACCAAGAAAAGAATGTGGTAGTTGACGAAGGTAAAAATTGTATTTATTGCGATGAAAAACCGAGGCATATTTTACGAGTGGGTTGAGAAAATTGGGATCCATTGTCATGTCGAGGTACTTGAAAAGACTGCCCTGTTGAAAACTGCCAGAATCTTGCTAGATGAATGACAAAACAAGATGCTGATAGCCTATGTTCGTTTGTAATGACCAGTGTATCAGTAAAAAATCGACTATACTAACAGCCAGACACACAATGTGAATAATAATTCTGATTTCGTTTATCAACATCTCTCTGGAAAGGGATGGAATTAATTTCCAGAGAATTTCCCTCAATCTCGGCTTCAAATCAGAAGCTTATTATTATTATTATTATTATTATTATTATTATTATTATTATTATTATAATAAAAATAATAATAATAATAAAAATAAAAATAATAATAATAATAAGAAGAAGAAGAAGAAGAAGAACAACAACAACAACAACAACAACAGCAACAACAAAAACAAAAATAAAAACAATAACAATAAAAACAATAAAAATAACACTAACAGAATTACATAACCAACATCGATAGTAATAATTGTGTTTTGGCGTTGCCCGGAAAAATTGACAAACCATGAAAATCAATACGCAATTTGAGGTAATTAATCGACCACACGTACATTTTGCGTAAAAAGTTAGATATTTTTTGTGATAAAAACTTACGTTCTCTTTCTTAGTATATAACATTATGTTTTTTACACAATCGGTGCGATGAACATATACATATATTAATAGAGATCTAACGGCGACACACACACACACACACACACACACACACACACACATATATATATATATATATATATATATATATATATATATACAGGTTGTCCACTTTAATGAAGTCCAGAAAATGTATGAGAGAGGAGCAACATTCATGTATTGTTTAAATTAAGTAATGTTATAAAAGATGCTGGAAGTACCCCCCCCTTTGACATCCATGCATTTCTGGACACATTCAACAGCGTTTGCAGAGACCGCCTGTAGATCTCTGATGCGTTTCCTGATAGCGTTGATAATGTTCTCCTTTAGTTGATCCAGATTGTGAGGTTTATTTGCATAAACTTTTAGCTTTAAAGTTCCTTATGATAAAACGGAACATTGTTCATTACGCGATTTAAACTCTGAATGGGGTACTGGTCTACTAGCGTAACTGTGGGCAAGGTTGTTTAAACTTGCTTTTAAGTCCCTTAATTTATTCACGCAAACCGGTTGAAGTTTAGCTATCAGAGAGCCTAAAACTTCAAACTTAGAGAATATTTCTTCTCGTTTTGTATTACTTGGTAGAATGCAAAATTTCAACCCATGATTGAGTACGAGAAGTTCAACTGGGGACAGTTTCCAAGAAGATAGATTTAACACGTTATCGCCTACATTTGCGTTGGTAAAGCAACCATATTTCTTCTTTATTAGATGTTTTAATTTATTATCAAATTGAAGCTGCAATTTTTTACAGCTTCGTTGTTTGATAATAATAAGATACCATAGGAAACGAACTTTATCGCAAAAAGATAATATGCCTGCTATATATATATATATATAGTCATCCACATATAGTACTGTTTCGCAGTATCACAGCTCATCAGTGCGGCTAGACAGACAACTATCTTAAGCTAGGATCGAAACTCAACCACCCAAACGACAGCCAAAACTTTTAACCATTTTTCGATAAATATAAATCTATTTTTTATACTTTAATCTTCAATGCAACAAGTGATTTTTTTTCCTGGACACTTTTATTCTTAAACACCAGCAATTATTATTTAAATGCAAGAAAAATTAAGTACGTGTGAAGCAATGTTGGTGGCAATGAGCGCATTTAAAAAGACGAGTTGTAATGTGCGTGTGTGTGAACAATTCTCAACCGATATACACAACGAATTTTTTATCTATATATGTGAACTTTGGTATATAAGGTATTCAGACACGTGGGGAAGTTTTTAACGTAGTTTAATCCGAAAAATGGCTACGAAGGAGTCTAAATTGAAAAAAAAAATAGTACTTGGAATGTCATCGGATTTTTATGGGCCAACTGTTTCACAACTGCGTATGCGCGAATCGTTCACATTATGTTAGGAATAAGTAGGTTTTAAAACATGTTTTAAAAATCGTAACAATCTGGTTAATGGTTATCGAACTTTACTCACGGTCTTTAGATTTTGATTTCGATCTCAGCTTGAGTATTTTTTTTTTCCTTACAAGAAGTGAACTGCTTCGAAAAAAAAAAAACAACAACATAATACTCGCATGCACATGTTTCCGTTTCTTTTATTTACTTTCTTTTAAAAGGAATTTAACGTTACATTGTATACCGGACAACGACGGGTAGATCTATCATGTCTATCAAAGTGAGAACGTGTGTTTGTGTGAGGACACTTCTCAACCTATATACTCAACGATTTCTTTCTAGACACTTAAAAATTGGTATATAGTGTATTCAGGCTTGTTGAATTTTTATTTTATAGGTTTTCATACAAAAACCGTAAGAGATCAATATAAAAAGATAGTACTTGGTACTCACTGGAGTTTTATCTGCCAACTGTTTCATGACTGCGCATGCGCGAATCGTTCTCAGTATGTTAAGAATAAGTAGGTTTGAAAACATCTTTTAAAGATCGTGGCAAGCTGGTTTGATGTTTATCACACTTTACTCCCTGTCTTTTTTTTTGTTTGTTTGTTTCGATCTCAGCTCGAGTATTTTCTTTACGTACAAGAAGTGAATTGTTCAAAAAAATATAATACTAGCTTTAGTTTCTTTCCATTGTCTTTACTTCATTTTAATTCAACGTTACGTATGATATCAGACAACGCTGGATAGTATTTTATTTAATTACTATTTACACACACGCATACACCCCCTATATATATATATATATATATATATATATATATATATATATATATATATATATATATATATATATATATATATATATATATATAAATTCCCGTTCACATACACCTTTCAGAATAAAGGTTGTTCTGTAATCGTGTCTGGGGAGTCGGCTAATTTCAGTTAAGTTTGTAAGATGTGATATCTACCGCCTGCATACCAGCAGTAACTATCTTAGTTGTATATGACGCGTTGCTCGTCACATCGTAGAATGTAGAACTGGATGAAAATATAAGAATTTAAAAAATCGAGGCATAGTCAATAGATTGCGCCTTGGCCCATTTCGTTAGGTCGTCAGTATTGCACACTTCATGAGTGCGACGACCTGGGTTCGCGCCTATGTCGGAGCACGTCACTGATGAGATGCAGTACATCGACACCCACTTTGGGTCTGGCGTTGTCCGTTGTCGATGCAATTGCTCGATTCTATCTAGTTCTGGGTTCTAGCTTTATTCTGAAAGGTGTATGTGAACGGGAATTTATATATCTATCTATAATCTCCTCTTAATGTCTAATATATATATATATATAGTAAGATGATTGATAATTAAAATTCAAAATTCAAAATCGGTTTCATAAGGAGGAACAAAAATTTGTTCCTCCTTATGAAACCAATTTTTAATTTTAATTGATCAATCATCTTACTAAATATTAAAATAGCTCTAGAATACATATGCCTATTGAGCTTATTGTATATATACATTACAACGACCACTGTTTTTTCTTGTATTTTAATTAAATTAGTGATTTTACTATTACATTAAAATACACTCTGCTCTTTAGACTGCTGTTATAATCCCCTTTAAATTTATATATGTATGTGTGTGTGTGTGTATGTGTGTGTGTGTGTGTGTTGCTTCGATTTAGGGCATCACATTAGCATTTTAGTAGAGTGCATTCCGTTCAAATGTATTTCAGGTAAAATAAAATGACATCTAAATATAAATGCGGTACACTTAGTACTAGCGATCATTGATTCAATGGTAGAGATTTATGGCCTGGTTTTGAATTTCCCAGTCTTTTATAAATATATAAACTTATAAAAACAGGCACGCGGCGTTGTCCGGGCGCAATGTACGTTTAAATATGATATTTTTATTCATTCAGATTTGGTATTTATTATTACAATGTTAATTTTTAATTTATTATTACTTTGGAACTAGTATGTTATATAGGGTCCATTTCAAAACGTTAAAAATATATGACTTACGTATCATCAGCTAAAATCTAAACCATGTCAGTTAGCTCTTCAGAGGTATTTCTTTCAAGGTCACATTTATAGCACGATATAAATTAATGAAGTTAAACGTATAAATATTGATTTGCTCAAGCCTAGAGTGTACACATTAAGTCGACTTACGCCTGCCAAGTTCCAGTTCTTCAATTTTTACTTACCAGCTAGTTTTAACGGCTAGAACCATAACAATTCTTTTCTCCTGGTCCAAATGTTCAATATATAAAGTTTTAAGACTGTAGAAAAAAAATTGACAGAGTAGTTGCAAGGTCATTTTATAAGTATATATCTATATTTTTATACGTATATACACACAAATACACACACACATATATGCGTGTGTGCGTAAATTTGTATACAAGATTAAATATAATTAACATTATGTTTCTGGAGATAAATAGAAGAAATAAGCAATGATTGGGTGTATCGTATCTATACACACGCATGCACGCACACACGCTTACACACATTATATATAAATAATATATATATATATATATATATATATATATACTAGCAGTTGAATCTTGCTTTTTTTGGGCTCTATGTACTGTTCATAACTTTATGTATATATATATATATATATATATATATATATATATATATATATATATATATATATTAAAATATTAAAAAGTTTGACTAATGTCCAGGAAACCTACATCTAAAATTTCAAGTGTTAACATTCCAAATTGGTGGAGGAGTTTGGAAGAGTCTGCAAAGGTCAAATTTTTCAACTTTTGCATCTGGACAGACAAATTTTTGCCCAAAAACTGATTAAAAAGATTGCTGCATATCTGAATACTCTTTATGTAAAATTTCAAATCTTTACACTCAAAATTATTAGAATAGTTTGTTAGAGACCGCAAAAGCCAACCTTTTTTTTTAACTTTGGTGGCCCGTTTGCAGACAAATTGTCGGCCCAAAACCGATTAGAATGCTTGCCCTATGTCTAAATACACTTTACGTAAAATTTCAAATGTTTAGACCCAAAATTGGCTGAGCAATTTGGTAGAGACTGCAGAGGCCATTTTTATTTTAATTGGACCCCAGTTTCGATCCCTTAACAATTATTGTTTTAGGCTCAAATCAAATTAAAGAATTTGATCGAAGTCCAAGTAATCTACATCTACAATTTCAAGTGTTTAAGACCAAAAATCGGCGAAGGAGTCTGGTAGAGTTTTCAAAGGTCAAATCGTTGAACTTTTCACTCTTGAAAGCAAGTTTCTGGCCGAAAACAAATTTAAAAGATTTTCCAAAATCTCAGTACTCCTTATGGCAAATCTCGAGTTTGTAAACTGAAATTGACAAGGTATTTTAATAGGGAAATGCACACACACACACACACACACACACACACACACAATTTCACTTTATATATATATATATATATATATATATACATAAAGTGTGAGTTACAAGATATGAAAAAAATAGCTTCTTATTGCCATTTCCTAAATAAGGTTTGTGTTTTTTGTTTTGTTTTTGATTTTCCTGAAATATGCATTTTTTTCTGAAATATTTATTTTTTTCCCCCCTGAAATATCTATCCTTACTTGTTCAGCCTAAAAAACGAAATCTCTTTGTACTTTTACTCGGTTATATGGACCTTGCTTGGTACTACTCCCAATGCATTGCCTTCGGCTATTTGTCGTAATTATATTTCGTCTGCCACTACTCAATGCGGGGTTCAGGTGCAAACGATGCTCCGCCCTTCAATGGAGACTGAACTTTTAACAGAACGTGCAATAAAGAAAACATTTGAGCATTTTATCATCCTCCACTTTCTCTCTCTCACTATCCCTCTCTCTTATTTCTCTCTCTCTCTCTTTATATATATATATATATATATATATATATATATATATATATTATATGTATGTATATATGAACATACACACGCACAGATATATATATATATATATATATATATATATATATATATATATATATATATATATATATATATAAGTAGAATAAGTCTAAGATATTGTAGAATTTAATTTACAATATTTTATCCAAAACAAGGAATACAAAATAAAGGTGAGGGGTTCATTATTCCATGGAGTTTCAAAGATAGGCTCTTCTTCCCAGAAGAAAAACGTTATCAAAATGTAAGTATATATAAGTATCTATTTTTGCCGGTTAACTCAATTTAAAAAAACGGTCAAGAAAAGATGGAAATAAAAATAAATTTTTATAGGAAAAATGGGAAATAATGGGAAATAATACTCAGCAAAGTCCAAATAGTATTGTTGTAAAAATCCATGGAATTCAAAAGTGTTAATAGATGGGAGGATTAATGAGTCCAATTAAAGTTCAATAAGATATCCTTTGGAATCTCTGTTATAGAGTATCCAAGAATTAGAGAAAGGATTCAGTTCGTATATACGACTCTATCACTTATATTGAGCCTTTTAAATCTGGATAAGGTAGTTCTATAAATATATATATGTCTATATTTATATTTCTACAGTTTGGAATTTGAACATTTTTTATTCCTTCTTTTTTTATTTAATTTTCAACCCAAACAAGGCACATTGCCACTTTGATGTAGGGGGCTACTATCAATGACATAATCTACATAGGGCACTATGTGGGGAGTTCGGCAGCAAGATGTCGGTTCAAGTTACACTTGAATTTCTGCATGTCAGTACAGTTGGGGGAGGGGCAGGAACCTGGAAGGGAATTCCAAAGTCTAGTGGTTCTGGAGAAGAAACTACTGGAGTAGAAGGCTCTCTTACATCTAGTGATCTCTACTGTGAAGGGGTGGGATGTCGCTGCTTTTCGGGTTTGTCGGGGGTATTTACTTCGAAGGGGTATAACTGCTTGCAGCTCGTCAGCGCATTCACCGTTAAAGTACTTGTAGAACAGGCAGATGTGTGTTTCCATTACACTTGAACTTCTGTATGTCAGTACAGTTGGAGCAGAATTCCGGAAGGGAGTTCCAAAGTCTAGCAGGTCTGGGGAAAAAAAACTATTGGCCGAGAAGGCTTTCTTACACCTAGGGATCTCTATTCTGTTGCGAAGTTTGCTCTTATCTATCTATCAATATATCTATATGTATATCTATCTATCTATCTATATATATATATATATATATATGTATATATATATATATATATGTATATATTTCTGTAGAAATACCTTTTTATAATATACATCAAAACTTATTTAAAAAGCTCAATGTAATTACAGAGCAATATAGAAAATAAATGAAAAGACGTTATATTCCAAAATTCATGATGTTTACCATCTTATAATTTTTTTTCCTTTTATTTCAGTCGACTGATACAATTCTTGACAGTATCTGTTTCGTAGCGCAAAATCAATCACTTAATTATTATATCGATCAGTGAATCTATTATTCCCTTAACTCATCAGAGGAAATAGCAAAAATCAATCCGTCAAAAGGAATTGGAATGTGATTTGACATGGTAAAAATTCGAAAGTTGGAAGAGAAGCTGCAAATACCTATTCATTTTTCCATTTCGCCATATATTTGCAGCTTATCTTCCAATTTTCAGATTTTAATCATGTCAAATCACATTTCAATTCCTTTTGACGGATTGATTGTTGCTATTTCTTCTGATGAGTTAAGGACATATATAGGATTGATTCTACAATAATATATACGTAATCTGCATTAATTAAAATACCATGATTAGACGTATTATACGACCTGACAACGTCGGGATTCAAGCAAGTTCTAACTATAAACGAATTTTGAAAGGAGTTTGTAGGTGTTGAGGGAAGGTTCTTATTGTGACGCAGCCTTTCTACAAAAGATCCAAGATATTTTAAAACAAAATTGTGGTGTCTTTTATAACCAAAACAACGGTTAAGCAGTATTCATCCATGCATGACTTTTAGATCAGCCGAATATTTCCATGAGGTGAAAATATGTCACTTTGTTCTTTTGTATTTTCTAAGACCGCAAAGCTTTTTTTTTTCCTTTGTACTTTTTTAATGACTACACACCCTCCACCGACCTTCTTGAACAACACAAAACTGTCGGACACCTACTGTGACGCCATTTTTGTCTTTTACGACAACGGTGTCTGACTAAATTTCACATGACCCTTCCACTTAAATGTTTCCAACCCATTATACAAGATTTTTGTTTTTACAAATCGCCGATCTAACACAACGGATGTATTATTTTTCCCATGAACGTCGTCGGAAAGTCCGTAACTTCGATTATGAAATAGCGGCATTCATTTTTTTCTTTCTTTCTTTATTTCATTGGTCTTTTCTTTCGATTTTTTTTTTCTGAATTTGTACTTAGTCTATTTAAAATGTTTAAACTACCAGTAAATATGTTTAGGAAATTCGTCACAGTTGTTATTTTAGTTTTTACTTCGTGGATCATCACTTATCAAGGCCAAGAGGCCACTCAGGGATAACCGTTTAGTGTTAGGTAGATGGCGAGAAAAGATGAGACACTGTGGAGCTTGGATAGTGCTAGATTATCTAAATGAAGGATTCAATAGGAATTTATTCACATTAGACTTTAAAACGACCATGTTAGAGTCAGACTGAAACTGGAAATTGTTATCGAGTGCACAAGACGGAGATTTCAAGGGGGAAAAACTGTGCTTATTTGATTTCGTTTAGTTTTGGGTACAAATCAGGAGTGAGGGACGTTGTTGGCGGTTGATTTAGTTAGGCGAGTATATGTTGTGCACGTTTTACGAGGAAGAACCATAGACTAGAGCTCACTCGAACCACCTAGCATAAAAATACCAATAACGCAGAGAGAGAGAGAGAGAGAGAGAGAGAGAGAGAGAGATTCGCAACATCTCTTCTGTGAGCAGAAAGGAGTAGGAAAGCGAAAGGTCATCGTCCACTAAATGCCAAAGAAGGAAATGGTGCTTGGCGGGGGGGGGGGCAACAATACCTCATCTTTAACCGTATTTGACTCATATGCAGGTAAGGGATAGCGTTGGGCGTGAGATACTTTCTGGAGCAGTAGAATGATCCCACCATCTTTCTAGTGATTTTGACAACGGATCTGATGTAGATCTTCCGGTGCGCGAATAAGCTTCTATTTATCTGACTACCTACGAAAATAGAGTTAGGCACAACGTTGGCTTTTAATGTGAAAAAAATCCAGTTCCCTCCAAATGGCTCATCCTGGGTTAGAACAGAATAAAAATTACCTCAGTCTAGAAGGAGTTATACTTTACCGACAGAGGGCAGAAAGATAGAAGTGTAATATTTAGATGAGTCGGACTACCGACCTCATCTTGCGTGTTATTCATAGAACATTTGGATCAATATAATCCTCGGCCTTATATAGGCGTGTCTTGTTAAACAAGGGATTCTTTTGGTCGAACTCGGGAAGCTTTCTATCAAAATTGAGAATCAGCACGAAACTTCGGAAGGAAAACTTTTCTTTAATCCACGACCATGTTCTCGTTCCGTCAGTCATGGATCGTATTGGAAATTAAAGTTTTAATTTGGAGAACACAAATCAATATGTGAACTATCTTCTTGTCAAAGCTGACTTTCATATACCTATTGTCATTAAAGCTATTACTGCTATTGAATAGGAGGAAAATAGTATTTGCTTTTATATATCAGATGTTGCACGTGATTTTAAACAGCTATAGAGTATTTATGTATGCGCAATTGCTCGTAAAACTGGAACAACTTCATTTTATAAATGTGTGTAAGAGATGATAACGTAGGCACGAATATGAAATGTCTTTTTTTACAGGTATTTCACATCCAGCAAGGCACACAATAACTTTGACGTGAGGAGCTACTAATTGGGATCAAATGTACAAGATACTATGTAGGGAATTGAGCAGAAGGATATTTGTTCACATTACCCTTAACTTCTTCATGTCAGTACAGTTAAGCAAGCAGGGACCCGCGTATGAATTCCAAAACCGTGTAGCGCGAAAGAATAAATTATTTGAGTAGGGGTTTTCCGTCACCTAGGGATATCTACAGTAAAGGGTTTTCTGCTTGTCCGGTGAGCCGGGGGTATTTACGTAGAGGGGGTACAAGTACTTTGAATCCGTCAGAGTACATTCTAAAGAAACACTTGTAAAACATGCACAGAAATGCAACATTTCGACGATGGGTAATGGGATCGAAGTTAGAGTTTGGTTTATCGTGTGAGACCTATCAAGTTGGGTAGTTTTTTTTAACCCAGTCTGATAGCGAGTTACTAATGGAAATGCTACTCCATGCATAGGTGGCTTTGTGGAGGTAGAGCATACTCTCAGATAGGAGTAGCATTCTAACACGTTAGAGAGACCGCTTTCTTTGCAGCAGCCGTTGGCAATGTCCTCGATGTATAGATTATAACAAATTGCATAGAACATCTCTTATTCTTGAAATACCTGGGACGAATCGATTATTCTGTCGGATGCCTCCTTTCCCGCTTTTTTTCTCCACCCCAACATTTGATTTGCTAGTACATTTTACGATAGTGAGGTTTGGGACTGGGTTCAGTTGAGTGTAGACGCTCCGCCGGTAAGAGCGACGAGGCTGGAGCGATTATTTCGCTTGAGGTGTTAGATTGCTTTGTTGCCAAGAAATGTGTGCATTTGCCACCAAAGAGGACAGCCATTAATTACTTGGCACCGAAGGTCATCGATCAAGGCTTTGGTCTGGCTTAGTTACACGAAAACCTTGGCACATGACCGCAGGAGATGTTCAATTTTGCAAGCGGATGGAAACTTTGGAAATTTATAAAGAACTTTAAAAATCTATTAAAATTATTTAAATCATATATATATATATATATATATATATATATATATATATATATATATATATATATATATCTGATATGTTCAAAAGTCGGGACTTATGAATACAACGAGGTTGTTAGATAGTGCCCAATAACAAGAGCAAAACATTTTTTGTGGCGTCGATAGGTTATATATAAGCGCATTTTATGACTGCACCATTCTGAGGAGAAATCAGATACTGACTCTATAATATTAATCATACGAAATCTGCTTAAATATAATTACCTGTTTTTGTATATGTCTTGGACACGTGAATGGAGTTTTGCTGGCGTCATAGGTAGTTTGTTAGCAGAAATCAAGATAATGAATAGGCGAGAAACAAGTGAGCGAGCGGACGTGCGGACGACCTCGTAAGAAGCAGAAAGGGGAGGAACGATTGAAAATGTAGAAAGAGACTCAGTGTACAAAATCCATAACACGAATAAAGGCCGTGTAAAACATAACGCGTTGTTATGGCGTTCTTTCGGGGGTTGTACAAATAAGAAGAATAAGAAGGTATATGCCTTTTGGTCTGAGATAAACAGACAGAGATGTATCCGTTTGATTGTAAGGAAAGCTGTCTATAAATGCTTATGTGTCACGTTTGTTAACTACGTGTATTTGTGAAAAGCGCGGGCACTTAAGATTAACATTTTATATACATGCCGGACACAATGAATATTTATATAATCTCTATACTCGCTTTGGTTGTCAAATACACTGTTATATATATATAACTAGACGAAACATGGAGGCATGTAATATATATTGACATATGTAAACAATGCAGACCATAATATATATATATATATATATAAGACGCACGTATATATATATATATATACAAGACACACGTATATATATATATATATATATATATATATATATATATATATATATATATACAAGACACACGTATATATATATATATATATACAAGACACACGTATATATATATATATACAAGACACACGTATATATATATATATATATATATATATATATATATACAAGACACACGTATATATATATATATATATATATATATATATATATATATATATATATATATATATATATCCTGGCTTGAGGCAGTTGCCTGTCTAGCCGCACTGATGAGCTGTGAAACAGCGAAACAGTACTGTATGTGGATGACTATATATATATATATATATATATATATATATATATATATATATATATATATATATATATAAAAGACGTACGTTTCTCACCCGCTACTTAATTGGCTGAAAATGCGAAGCTCGTCGTTTGTTTCTTTACGAACAGGCGATTTGAGCACTATAAAATGGTGGTGGGTGTGTATTTAAATAGACATTCCAACGAGTTATTTACGGGTGTCGATTCCATGGTCGAGTGGGAGAACTGCCGACTGTCAACACGACGGTTCTAGGTTCAATTCTTGGTTTGGGAGAGATGCTAGTCTAGCAGCAACGAAACAGGAATGTATGTCGATGACTATAATATATATATATATATATATATATATATATATATATATATATATGTGTGTATATATATCAAATTTCAAAAATTTATGATGTGAAATGATTAAATTTCAAATCAAGAAAAGTTTTATTATTATATGTAAGACAAAGAATATGTTTCAATTAGTATATCTCCGTAACATATATTTAAATGCCTACCATCTCTGCAGAGGGGAAAATCTTAGCAAATATTATAAAGGTTTACCCCTAATTTGCTAAAAAATAATAAAAAAAATTATAATTAATTATAATTAAAAGTTCTTAATATCATAGAGAAAGGTAAATTAATAAAAAGGATATTGTGTTACATATGCAAGTTGCCTGGTAACATCCGAACCATAATCCGGTGTTATCCTGTACCGTGGATTATTACAAAATACAGATTGGATTCGATTCCCTCACTGTTTCCAAGGTTTTTCACTTCGGATTTGACCATGCATCTTGGATATAAAACTCAATATTCTTTTCATTAATTTTCCTTACTATATGATATTTAAATACTTTAAAAACTTTTAATTATAAATTTCTTTGTTTATTGTTTTTTTAGCAAATTAGGTGTAAACCTTTATTATATTTGTTAAGATTTCATTTGGTCTATCTGGTATATTGAGCAATTTTCATTTAACTGGTATTGTTTTTATAAAATATTACAACAAAAATATTTTAAAAGACCAAGTATCACTGGTTTTCTACACCAGTAGATCTATTGGATAACTTTATTTTGAAGTATATATAAATATATATATATATATATATATATATATATATATATATATATATATAGAGAGAGAGAGAGAGAGAGAGAGAGAGAGAGAGAGAGAAAGAGAATTTATCACTGTGAGTCCAGAATGTGTCTACAAATTGTTTCAGCTAAAGGGAAATCCTCAAAGAGAGGAAAAAATCCAACTAGCATCGCAAGAATTCTGACGATGCTAGTTGGATTTTTCCTCTCTTTGAGGATTTTCCTTTAGCTGAAACAATTTGTAAACTCATTCTGGACTCACAGTAATAAATTTCCTATATACTGCTCTGAATACACATTGAGCACTCTCGTCCGGTTTTTTCAGCACTGGTAAATATATATATATATATATATATATATATATAAATATATATATATATATATATGTGTGTGTGTGTGTATGTATATGTATGTCTGTATATGTATGTATGTATATATATATATACATACATACATACATACATATATATACATATATATATACTAGCAAAAGTACACGTCGTTAACTGGGTTAAAAAACAGCCTACGGAAAATGGACTCTGTTTTATGAAAGTATGATAGGTTATTAAAAGGAAGGGCTGTAAGGAGATAGCTTCGAATTTTGGAGTATCTAAACCAAAGCAAAATATGGTGACATTAAAATAAAATAGATAAACCCCATAATTTATTATACCATACATGTTCGCACTGAAACACTTATCACAATATTCTGTGGATCTATATTAAAAAAAAAACTTGTTAAACTTTGTGACATATTTCCATTCTATGGAGGTCAGGCGCGAACGAACACCCCATAATTTTATTATACCATATTTCTTCAAACTGAAACATAATTATCAAAGTATATTTACGCAAATATATATGAAACGTCTCTATTAAATGTGTGCCTATTTCCATTCTATGGAGGCCAGGCGCGAACGCAGACCCACAATTTTATCATACCATCCATATTTAAGTTAAAACATACTTATCAAAGTATTATTATGTACATCTATATCAAAAACACTTGTAAACGATTTTTTTTTATTTTATTTTTAATTTTTTTATTTCCATACTTTGATGACCAGGCACGTAGGCAGACCCCACAATTTTAATGAATCATCATTATGCCAGATCAAACATACCCATTCCTGTGCGTCGATACATCTTCTATCATTATATGTGATCAGTTTTCTACAATAGTCAACCATATAGGAGCCTATTCGTGACCAGACACACACACACAGACGTTCAGATTTATATATATATATATATATATATATATATATATATATATATATATATATATATATATATATAGTGAGAGAGAGAGACCGGGGGGGGAAGAGACGACAGCGACCATGAAATAATATAATTAGTCTAAAATTCGTATTTTACCGTTATGGTCAAACCAGATTCATTTTAAGCATTAACCTCGTACTCATCAAAAAGGAATTTACCTGGAAAATATAGGAACTGATTAACCTGAATATTAACCTGTTGTGTAGAATTTTGAGAATAATGTATCACAACAGTGGAATATTGTGCAAGGGGGACATTTTTCCTTGAATGTTTTGTTCTATACGTATGCATGTCAATAACTGACCGAGGTTTACTCATCAAGTGTGAAGGAAAAACTGACTTCTTTTCCTTTAGAGTTTAGCTATTTATGTTCTGCATATCTTGCTATTTCACGCCGTTTCTCAACTCCATCTCCATAAAATACGCCACATCTCTTTCCTCCTGATTTTCCACCTTTTGCTTTGTTGAGATGAAATTGTTTGTAGCATAACGACTACAGTCCACTTTTTCGTGGTGGGGGCGGCTATGTAATACGTGTACTTATTTTTAAATGATTCATCTCTGACGTTTTATCTAAAATGAGGGGCAATACTATTCTCATTGCAGGAAAGATACGTGTGGTTTATTGAAGGCTGAATACAATGGAATCTGTAATGCGGAATTCGAATCGTAGCAGATACGCCTGTGTGAAATTTTTCGATAATAAAATCGGGAAAGGCATAAAGCCACAATTTCCTCACATTTAAACAAAACGCATACACAATGAAGATAAAAGCGGTCGAGGAAAAACGTTCGAGGAGTTATAGGGAAAAGGAGAGCGAATATAAAACCCATGTAAAAGGAGGAGAATTTGAAATATTGATAAAGTATGATGTTGTTAGTGAAGTATTACAGAGAATAGTGCTCAGTCAGGTCAGTTGGTGTATTTCGATGTCATTTCTAAATTCTGAGTACAAAAGTGGGGGTGGTGTCCCATGTTTTCATGGAGAGTGAAAGAGAAGTTAGCAGTCGGTTGGAAATCTTGGAACGGACCTAACAAGTAAAAGAATGACGAAGTAGAAGAACAAAAACAAGAAACTCTATAACGTTACACCCTTGTTAAGATGCAGGGACCCAATATGTTGTAGACTCTGTCGCAAATGAGACAAAGACAAGGGATAGGAAAGGAATTCAACTCGTTGTTTCAGGTTTTAACGTAAGACCTTTATTCCTCATTCTCCCGCCGCGTGTGACTTCTCGTCGCAACTATGACGTCGCCCACGTGTCTTTTACGATATCGTGATCCTCGGTCTCTGCACACGTATTTTTTTAAAATAATTTTTTTTTTCTTTTCCCTAACCACGACGTCACTTCGCACACGGCTTTATCATTTCCATACTACTGTACATCCACACTGTTACACCTCTTCTCGAATGGGATATTTTTTAAAATCATAATTCAGGATGCTTTTTTTTTTACAGAGACAGATAAACCACATATTCCAGCATGAGACAATCACATAAATACGCTAGTTCTCGTTATGTCAGCGGAGTTGAACAACGTTGAGCTTGTTTAATACCCGAGTGATAACCATTTAGAACTACCAGGCATTAAAGGTAGAAGGACGATTACGTATCCATGTAAAACTGACGTCATGGAAAGCAACTCTCTTGATTGGAAAATATATGCACTTTATTGATCCCGATTTAATTTTTATGTAAATCGCTCCCACATCGACGTCACTTGATACTAGAAGTTCACAATGGCGTCACAACAAAGTGAAGGTCGAGGAGGATGGAAAGACCGAGGAGAGAAAACACTTGCAAGACCTCCGCTGGATAATTGCAAAGAGGACTGGGGTCCTGGGGAGGATTATTGCCACCCAAATTCCAGTGAAGACCAATGGTCGCCGCCAACAAGAAATCAAGGGTAAGCGCTTGCTGCGATAACGCAAGTTCTTTTGGAAAGGTTATCGAAAGTAGTGGGCAGTATTAACAACAACGAAAAACGATACCGCAAAAAAAAAAAAAAAAAAACAGCAGATGGCCATAATCTTGAAAAGAACAAATCTATAGGTACTAAGAATAGATTCAGCAGGAAGAGAGTAACACAAGTTTGGAATTCTTGAAGAAAAAAATTACTCGAATAGGAAGTTGTATCAAAACTAGGGTATTCGTGACACCATTAGGTACAGGAACTTAACGAGATCGGAACAAAGAAATAGACTGAATAATTCTGAAGAACACATTTCACAAAATTACTGACAGAAAAGACTGAGACTAGTAACATAACGTCTGAGAAATAAAGAGTTCAGACAAGAAGAAGAAAAAAGGAAAAAATCCACTCAAATAAAAAAAAAATATGAATTCAATATCCCCTCTCTTTTGCATAAATGCTGGCGAGGGCCGAAGACGTTTAAATTTAACTAGGGTCGATGTACACCTAATAAGGTATGTTGCATTAGAAAACGACATTGATTTCAATTTAGGCTTCCTGGTTCGGCATCTTGATAAGGAAATACGTACTATTCTAATTCAAACTTAATAATGTCTGTCATAATGACTGTCATGCTATCGTTTATTAATTTGGCAAATATACCCGGTGAGCCAAGTGCAAATGAAACACAAACAACTACACTTAAAAGGGAGATTAGAACGTAAATAAGATATCTTGGTTGGGGTGTATAAGATAGCAGGTAAATGTCTAGTATCCGGTAGGATGTCTCATCCCAAACTAAAACAAAATAAGAAAATTTCAAATATAAATGTTACAGACCGGCGAACTGATCGACAGTTAAATATGACAGACTAACGAACGGACCTGAAAGACAGCCATTATACGGAATACAAATATAAGACAAAACTCAGACAATCAAATTCTGTTTCGTTGCTCAAATTGACCGGGCCGGTTCTTTGTAGTTTCGACTCCCCCTCTCATGTTTTCACGTAATTAAAAGAGAAAAAGAGCGAGGAAAATCGACCAGAATTTATGACGATTTTATTACGTCCTTGCCTAAAAACTTTTATTAATGTCTGTAACTTGAGAAAAAGGTTGAAGTTAAGGTCATATATTTATCAATTTACTAGCATACCGCCCGACATTGCCTGATCATAAAAGACGCTTAAATATGATATTTTGATTAATGCAGATTTCGTATTTATTATTATATATTGGACCTAATACATAGTAATGATTTAAAAAGTTATAAAAAAAATGATTCGTGCACCACCACCGAGAATCCAAACCAAAATTTTAGCTTACGGTTTACTGTTTCCTTTGACGTTAATGCCTGAGCAATGAAAAGCTAATAGTATTACGTTACGCATGCATATTCGTAAGACCGTCGTTTGACCTTCACCTGGAAAATTTCATTTTTTTTCACACTTTTGCACCGATTTTCCACGGCTAAAGCACAAATATAAAGTGTAGCATGAGTTCGAATACCCTATATATTAAGTCCCATGTTTGTAGACCAAAAACTGAAAGAGGAGTTGCGTAATGATTTAAACAAGTATATATACACATACATAAATATATATATAGAAAGAGGTTTGTGTTTACTATAAGCTTTTAACGCAAATATTACGCAAGTATAAATCATGTAGAATATCGGCATGAATATAATTACACGTATTACTTAACTAAAGATCATCATTTCATGAGAAAAATTTAAAAAAAGAAACTAAACTGCAATCGAAGCGCATGTTCCCATGCGGAAATTCTATAGCAAGCCCCACTCTCCCCAATGGTTTACTTCGACTTGCGCAACTGCCATTGCTCAAAGGCAGCATGCATTCCGCAGGTTTAACCGACATAAGTCCAGTTCAAACAGACAGAAGTATATAGAAGCTAGAAGTAACGTTAAGAAAGAAATAGCGACAGCTAAGAGAGAATTTACGGAAACCACTAAAAAACGCATCGAAGCACAAAAACTAGGAACTCGTGACTTCTGGAAAATCTACAACAGTGTAGTAAATAATGGGCAATCAACAATTCCCCCACTAACCAACAATCACAACGTTCTTTGCTCAGCAACCGAGAAGGCTAACATGCTTGCCAGTCGGTTTGCCTCAAACTCCACACTGGACCCTCTAAACCACCCCTACCTCAATTTCCTATGCGGACAGACACCACGCTAGACGATCTGATAATCACCCCTGTTCAGGTGCATGCTATCATAAAAACCTTGACACTTCCAAAGCATGTGGACCCGACCTCATCCCAGCTGTGCTATTAAAAACGTGCTCAGCCGAAGTAGCTCCAGTTCTCTCCAAACTCTACAACAAATGCCTTAATGAATCTTGCTTTCCGAGCTGTTGGAAAACTGCTTCTGTAGTACCAGTATTCAAGAATTCTGGCGAAAGAACTGACCCATTAAATTATCGCCCTATTAGCCTCCTCCCACTTTTTGCCAAAATATTTGAGACCTTAATTAACCATGCTCTAGTCCAGCACCTTACAGATGCTAAACTTCTGACCGACCATCAATATGGATTTAGACAAGCCCGTTCCACGGCAGACATCCTCACTGTAATCTCTGAACGCATATACCATTCACTGGACAAAGCGGGAGAGGGCAGAGCGGTAGCTCTAGATATATCTAAGGCTTTTGACAGGGTATGGCATGAGGGTCTCCTCAGGAAGATTAGATCTTACGGTATCACTGGTAGAATACTTAACATAATTAAATCCTTCTTAGATAAGAGAAAAATCCAGGTTGTCCTCGACGGTCGTACATCTAAACAATATGATATAAATGCAGGAGTGCCCCAGGGATCTATCCTTGGACCTCTGCTGTTCCTGATATTCATAAATGACCTCCCCGACAAAATTGCCTCTGAGATGGGTATATATGCTGATGACACCACACTCTATAGCAGACACGACAGGAAAACAAATGAACATATATCTAAAGTAATGGCAGAAACACTAGAGGATAACCTCCAATCAGTAGTGGAATGGGGACAAAAATGGATGGCAACGTTCAATGCCACCAAGACAAAACTGGTTTCATTCAATAATTACAAGAAACCTTCTCTACCACCTATAGCAATGGCCAACGACTCTTTATCTGAGAGTACGTCTCTCAAGCTCCTTGGCCTAACGTTCACAGGAAACATGAGTTGGAACAATTACATCGAGGACATTGCCAGGACCGCTGCAAGGAAGGTGGGCTCTCTCTACCGTGCTAGAAAACTTCTAACACCCGAAAGTATCTTGTACCTCTATAAGGCCACTATTCGCCCATGTATGGAGTATTGCTGTCATATTTGGGCCGGTGCATCGGCTACTAGTCTCTCGCTCCTTGATAGGGTTCAAAAGAGAGTCGCCAATCTGATAGGCCCTGAACTGGCATCTAAACTTCAGCCTCTGTCCCATCGTCGAAACGTTGCATCCCTCTGCCTGTTCTACAAGTATTATAATGGTGAATGCTCTGAAGATCTGCAAGCACTTGTGCCCCCACGACGTGAACACCCTCGACAGACCCGACAAGCTGCAAAATCCCACCCCCACACTGTAGAGATCCCTAGATGTAAAAGATCTTTCTACTCCAGTAGTTTCTTCCCCAGAACTGCTAGACTTTGGAATTCCATTCCAGGTCACTGCTTCTCCAGCTGTACTGACATGCATAAGTTCAAGTGCAACGTGAACCAACATCTCGCTGCCCTAATCCCTACATAGTACCCCAGTAGATGTTTCCCCTGATAGTAGCCCCCTACACCAAAGTGGCAATGTGCCTTGTTTGGGGTGAAAATGTAATAAAAAAAAAAATAAAAAAATAAAAAAAAAGGGAATTAATTAATATGAATATTTTTTTAAAAATATCGAAATTAGGTAGATCTGTTGCAGATGAAAGTAATTCCACGACCCATATATAAAAAAGTTGTATTTTATTTAAAAACTAACCTTAGTGTCTGGCGTTGCACGGGTGTTTGGAGATGTGTGTTGAACAAAAATAAAAATAAATAAATAAAATCAAAAAAATGGTACCAGACAAGCAGGCTCGAACCCGTACCGCAAAGAAAGAAAACAAACGTAAAATGTGATACCTTTGCCGTTGCGTCCATCGCCAAACCGGACGTGATGTAGGTTTAAATTAAGACTAGACAATTGAAAAGAGAGGATGACTTCCGAAAATGTAGGCAAAAAAAGCGACTCCTTCCTGTAGAAAAGTGCCCAGTTGAGGTATAAGTAAGTAATGTTTTGGGCCAATTTTTCAATATTTGTCGTAGAGAGGGTAAAGCTTCACAATGATACCGATCTCGTAACAATCCCTCGCATCTGTCGGAAGTTTTTTTTTTAGCGGACATACATAGATACATAAATTTTAACATACAGTTGAGATTTATATTATAGATTAAAGGAAAAAGGGGTTTTAATATGGATATCAATACAAAAAATTATAGGAGTTTAGATGTAGGACATATTTGTCAACTCCTTAAGATTACTTAGATATGATTTACAATGTTAGATATGATTTACAATGTTTGGGCTTAAACATCGATGTTTGATTTGTTAATTTGTGTATATAAGAGGGAAGAAATCCGAGAAAAGGCACATACATATACGGTAGCTTCTTTCAGTCTTCACTGACTATGGCTATCCACTGTAAGGGTGACTGCGTGTGAAATTTTTGTGTCAAGCGTTGCGCAATCTCCAACTACTCCTCTCTTGAGTCGTCGTTCTTAATACTAGTAGCCAGTAGAGGTTCAGTAAGACTGGAAACAATGCCGAAATAAGTGCAGAGCACATACAGCGCCTAAAATCCCAAATAGTAACCCATCTGGTACTAGCCAAGCTCAACGTTGCTTATCTTCGGTGATCTGATGATAACCAGTGTTCAACGTGATTGTGCAATATAAACACACACACACACACACACACACACACACACACATATATATATATATATATATATATATATATATATATATATATATATATATATATAGACGCATTAATCTGCCCCAAGTTAAACAGATAAATAAAATCCAAAATAAAACAAATTATTAATGACATATATAAAGGCACTAGAAAAAAAAAACTCTTTTTCCAAAATTACTCCTGACGACAATCATTGATTAAAAGCGCTAGGGAAAATGGCTGGCAAAAAATCATCCAGCTACATGATACAAACTTTATCAACTCAAACTAATAGAAATTGTCGGCAGTTCGAGAAAATACAGGAAAAAAAAAAAGAAAAAACATCTGTCGTATGGTGATGACTTGGGCTATGACGGCAGAATAATCTTTCCCCTTTTTTGTCTCTCGATTATATATCCGACGCAGTTAATCAACCGAGAACCACATCACTCTATATAAAAGCATATATCAACGGATACACACTCGAGAGTCAAAATAATGAAAAGAATATTCCGATGTCATAGCCCTAGTTATGGCTATGTAGAGAAATATAATAAAAATCAGAAAAGGTCGCCCGTTTTTATGGCATCTCTCCCGTCTTCATAGATCTTTAATGTTAGAGTTTCAAAAAAGCAAGGCGGTTTACATTTGCTACTACCCGCGCATTGGTTCCGATTCATATTGCCTGTGAATGTTGTCGAAGAATTTAATTATGGACGAATTATTATCAACTGCCATACAGTCTGTATGTGAACGTGGATATGTTGTACTGTTGCTGTTATCTTACAAGATCGATAATTTAATAAAAATGCTTTTCGGTGTTATGGCTGAGAGCAACAATAGTTGCCCACCGACCCGTGACGGAGAATTTGTTTCACATCATCGTTGGTAGAGTATACCTGTAAGGTCAGTGAGTGCAGTCAAAATTTGACGGTAAGACAAACTCATGAGATATGTACTGTCTATCGCTCAGACGGTTGGGTGATGTATGATAACGTCAAAGCTTTATAAGCAGGGGTTACTCAGTGCGGTGGCATGTGAATTAATTGTGGGTAACTGTTCGTATATTACTTTCTGTAGTTGAAGTGATAACCAGGAGACAAACTCGATTATTGATTAAAGCACGGATATTTAATCATTGCGTATTCAATAAATCAACAAGGTTAATCAGGTCATTTTAAAGGTATAAAAAATACGAAAACAGACTGTTAATCTGGTTTCATTATCGGTAATCGTTTGTAGTGATTTCACTTACTACAGTGCTCATCCCAAAAAAGGTAGGAGAATATAAATTATCTACATACTATTTTTTTACTTAGGAGTTACCATTATCAAGGCCAGAAGATCACTGGAATATGTGTTAATACATACAAAGTGGTAGTGCAGTAATTACTAATGGTCTAAATTAGAAGGAACTTGTTTACATTGGCCCCCATGTTGCATTCAACCACGAAGTAGGCCAGCGGAACAGTTACATTATTGTTTCAGCTACCCGGCCGTTTTTTTTTTTGGGGGCGGGTAGCTGAAACAATAATATAACTTAACAAAAAGATATGGTAATAAAAAAAACGTATATATATATATATATATATATATATATATATATATATATATATATATATATATATATGCTATATTTATTGACATCTACACACATATATACATTTAATAATAATAAGAAGAATATATATATGTGTGTGTGTGTGTGTGTGTGTGTGTGTGTGTAAGGAGTCAGAAAAAATGAGACATATTCTTTAAGGGGAGACTTAAAAAAGCTCAACAAATTGGGGTGGAGCTTATATAGAAGAGAAAGAATAATAAAAAGACACAATAAAAATATATACTAATGTATATGGTAACTAGCATCTTCTCTCCTCTTGTTATGAGTAACATTAGGTTTCAAAATACGTAGTTATATTTTACACACCTAATTGATGTTATCTCCTTATTAAAGACTAAATGTATAGGCATTAGTATATATTTTATATTGTCGATCTTTTGCTATTTGTCTAAACTCATGAGATGGAACTCAGCATAAGTGCATACAATAACGTTATTCCAATCTGTTTTTTTCTAAACAAAGGAAGATGTTTCTACACTGAAAAATTCCTTAGCTGATACAAGTATTTTCAGAGGAAAAAAACTAAACCGATGTAAATATATCTGTGGCAAGGAGTTTATTGGCTAATTCGAATCAAGTATCGATATGCCATTTCATTCCATTTTTGTTGTTTTTTTAAGTTTAAAACATCCGCCAAGATAACTTTATATATTACATTTTAATGACTTGATGAATGAACGCAGCTGCAAGACGCGTGAGTCAGTGTTTTTTTTTTTTATTGATATAGTGCATCGGAGATACTTTAAAGTTGAGGGTTTATACGATGTTTACTGTCCTGTAATTTTCCCATACATATTGATTATATGAGAGCCAGTCATTCATTACGATTTAGTTCGAGTGACTGGCATGAAAGGGGAGCTTTTTAGTGTCGACCCACGCATTACGAGATCTGATTCTGAAATTAAACCAGTCGCTTTTATTTCGTTGTATTTATGTGTTTTGTTTTGTTTAAGAAAAAAAAAGTAGAAACGAACTTCCTGGGAATATATGATGGCCCCTTCTTTTGTTGAGGGCGAGATAAATATAGGAGTACGATAATGAAAAACTATCATTAAATAAGTTATTTTTGGAGATAGGCAGTAATAAAGACAAACATAAATGAAGAATTAAAAGAGGAGGTATTAAATAAAAGTGAGAAAATTAAACGTCTATAAAGGAAATATAAATGTCAAGATATATGTGTGTGTGAGAGTCGGTTTCTGAGTGTTTGTAAACATATATATGTACGTCTGTATAAACGTGTATATATATATATATATATATATATATATATATATATATATATATATATATATAAGTGTAATTTTGTCTGTGTGTGAATTCGGTCCTTATAGTCTCCGAAATCGTTTCACATGTTTTCTTTGAAATTTACAAAAGTCTGGAGGTGATCCTAGTTAAGTTTTGTCTCAGTATACCTCGATAATCTTAACCGTTATTTAAATATTTATTTAAGAAGAAAAATCACAAATTTTACAGAATTTTAGGGTTAAAATTATATAAAACAGGCAACTAATTCTTTTTAAATGTGGCATGAGGCCAGAAAGGGTGTGGGGGGGAAGATGGGTGTCGGGGGTCGTCCACTTGTCTATTCCCTATCACTAGTTGCAATCACCACAATACCGCATTCACTCTAGGAGTTGGATCTACTTAAAGCCCCAGATGACAATATGTACAATTTTTTAAAATTTATCTATTATCGGTAAAGCCATTTTTTTCTATGCCGTTGCTTAGCAACAATGCTAGAACAACGGGTCGTGAAAAGTTTATTGTGGGTAAGTTGATAGAGTCTTCTTTCCTTTTTGGATGGCGTGGTGTGTAGGTTCAAACTCCGCACGTAAATTTCTTCTTCTTTTCTTTTCATTAATTGCAACGAATCTTCTAAAAACTTGAAAATTTACGTTTATGTAAAGCTTCCCCCCGGGCGATTTCATGGATTTCCATGACAATAAAAATATAGGAATGTGAAATATGAATGATCGTTGCGAGATTCAAATTAAGGAACCCAGAATCTTTTGCCTGAGGATGCAACCACTGAGATTATTCCGAATAATTTTGTGATGCATTTAGCGTGCGTCATTGATCCAATCCGAACTCAACGTTCTTCCTGATCTGCAGCAATCTATCTCAAATCTCATTAACAGATCACTCGTTAACAGTTATGCCGATGACACGACTATCTATGGCATCACTTCAAAGAGCAGTGACAATAAAATATTTCGGATTTTCTTCTTTTCCAATCGTAAGCACATAGTACAATAAGAAAAATGGCCGATATCTATAAATGCGTCCAAAACAATGCTTCTCTCTTTACACATTAACATTATTTGACGATAATTTAAATGAATACCTCTCGTCGTGAGGAAGCTAACAACATTTGCAAGCTTCTAGCGCAAACATTGACAATGGAATATATTCATTTAATCCGTTACGAAGGTCGCTAGAAAAAATATCGAATCATTCTGCTACGTCAGAAGTTCTTTTTTTCCTCCTGGTGCAATCCTCTACCTGTATAAGACGTACCAATCCAGGATGATAGTGGGGATAACTTTCCTCTCTAAAAACAATGCCTTCATGATATGGGTCTCAAATAGCCTCTGACAGTTCAGCTCTTGTTCTTCTCGTGTGGTTTACTTACTAAGCCTAGCTAAACTGTTTATACTAACTGAGAGAAAAGGCCAAGGCGGTCTATTGTGCGCCTTAAAACCAGTCACTTCGGGCAAGTGGAGGCTCGTCAACTTTGGATGGCAGTTCACCTTGAAGGCAACTCTGATTCCAAAAACTCCGCTGCGTAGAATGATTACCCTATCAGGTGAGGGGCTAAGGGAGTAAATGCCAACAGAAAATCTGGAGACGGAGTTATAATGCTGCTTGACTTTATATTGTTATCACTGACAACTCCTCTGGCGCAGTTAGACCTAAGCTGAATCGACTCCGTCTTCCCCTCGGATCCTCTAGCTTCGGAGACAGAGGAGAAACCCAGTCCAGTCTATATAGCTCCACTGCTACACCTTCCTCTACCTAAACATATGGTTGTCAACAACAAATCGATTATTGCTCCTACATCTGGGAAGGTATTATTCAGAGCACCTTTCTGTGCCTTGACAGGGTACAAAACTAACTTTGAAATCTAGTGGATAATGCCCTTTTCTTTTCCTCACTACTTTTTTCTGTCAGAAGATACGTTGCTAATCTTTCTCTACTCTGTCATTATTTTCATGTTAGGTCTATGACTGATTAAACCAAGTACTTTATCCATTACGCCGCGTTCCCTTGTCTACAAGTACTCGTTGCCTAGCGAATAGAGTACTTGGTACAATCTAGCTGTACTTTACACTCTTCTTGGGGTTGAATGTTCAATTCTCGGCGTAGATGACATTCAACGACACTCAACGACACTCAACGCATACAAATGCGAATTAATGTAGACTTCTACCCAATCATGGCTAACGAACATAAGCATACTACCTCAGGTAGAAAAATAAAGCGTTTTGTTGCAGATTTCGTGTAAATCTCCACGTTTATTACAAAGATTCCAAAGTTTTCAAGTAAGATTTTCGAGCTCAACAAATTACACTAGAAGATAGGCGGAGATGGCATAGGCCGAAACGTTGTGAAAATAACACTGAATATGTGCACAGTGGTTCGAATAATCCAAATAATACGTAGAATCAATCCTCATCTCCAAAATTCTTAAACATAATACACACACACATACACACACACACACATGTATATATATATATATATATATATATATATATATATATATATATATATATATACAAACACACAAGATACACTGAATGGCTTGGTTGAGCGTACTTTATAGGACAGTCTCATTTTCGTTGGTTATCCATGCGTGAGTTGGTATTGCACTGAAAACAAGACACAAAAATTAAAACCTTAAAAAAGAAAACTACAAATGAAAAACGAAATCAAAACAAACTCGTAACCTACTATTCGCCTGAATGACTCAGTTATCGACCCGTCACAAAATTAGGTCCTTGGCGTGCAAAACGAGATTTTCTTCTAGATACTCAGGCTACATTGTCTTCAGGCGTCTCAAGTCTGATTATGATAAGTGTATCTTGTTTCGTGTTATATTTTCAATGGCGCTGTGAGTTCGTTCCTAACTATGGACGAATAGATTTCCACGTTGTGAACAAGTTCTTGATTTGGACTTGTCCTGGGAATTCGACCAAGTGTTCGTACTACACGAGGTCGCCCATCGAATGTCATGAATATTCTCAATATCGAATATATACAGACAAAATAAAAGAACATTGCTCGTATACAGACTTGTCAATATCTAAGGATGTCTTCGTCGTCTCAACAGTTTCCCTTTATCACAGAACGTTAATTAAATTGGGAACAGACAGACAAAAAGACTGACAGAATTAAGGAAACAAAAGAACAGAAAGTTTGGTCCTGGATATGACCTTAACTATATCCGACGGTGAGGCCCCAGCTTGCGGGCTTTGGGAAGTGTGGAGCCACCCTTTAATTGCTATTGCTCCAAGGTTCACTCTAAGGGTCCCAACTATCGGTTAAATAGAAACCGACTTGAAAAAATATATATTCTATTAAAAAATTATTCTTCAAAGTAACTGGATTCGGCATTAAATAATCTGAAAAGGGTTGACATGCCGTAAAATAAAAACAACCAACCAACAGAAAGTTTAGGGATGATTTTATAACATAAGTTACTGCATCATAGAAAGAGGTATACAGACAGAAAGAGAGAGAGAGAGAGAGAGAGAGAGAAAGAAAGAGAGGAAGAGAGAGTGAAAGAGAGAAAGTGCGCTTTTTAATTTACATCATGCGTCTATTGACATACGCGTGGTTTTACTTGTCAAGGACGAGTTTTAGCGTCTGCCTCGACCGGCTGTCTAACCGTAAATGGAGTTAATAATCTTTTTTGCAGAAATCATGTAATTTTTTTAAATTTACGTCTACTCGGTAAGGTAGATTTCTGACCGCTAATCCACCAATCATTCGACTGTATTTGAGCTTTTAACCGTCGATATATAACACATCCACATTGAACATCTGAACGACTGAAAACTAAACCAAGATAAAAATTACTTACGTAATTGGCACTGCTCAGCATCTTTGAGTTTTGCTTTTCACATGGAAGAGCGAATATTAAAAGAAACTTACCTGAAATAGAGAAAATAATGATTTAGCATTTTCAGAATAAATGGAAAAAAATGTAAATGTTTCAGAATTTTTTTTTTTGATTAAAATTAATTATTTTTATTGTATTAATTATTATGTTTCTGTTCTCATCTTGAACATTATTCTCACAAAGTTGCAGCCGATATAACCTCTGGCCTTCTTGAATGCGTGTTTGACCCACGCGGGAATGTTTCTGCCATCTCATGAATCTGCACGGAATTTCGAACAGAACATTTTATTTAACTCATTCTCTCAGCAGTTATTGGGTATAAGTCTTAAGTAATTCGCAACCCCATTGTTATTGGAGATTAAACATTCAACCTCCAGGAAAATATCTCTTAAAAATTTATTGGTCCTAGTATATTATTCCTTGCAGAATGGGTCAATTCAAAAATGCATTTTTAGAGAAGTACAATTTTACTGCTTGTCATATCAGTTCGTATATATATATATATATATATATATATATATATATATATATATATATATATATATATAAGTAAAACCTGAAGAGAGTGCTCAATACTATTGCAGAGCAAATATGCGTTTTATTACTTATTTGAATAGATAAAATGGTAATAAAAAATAAAACGTATATATATATATATATATATATATATATATATATATACGTGCGTGTGTGTGTGTGTGGTCACGAATAGTCTCCTATATGGTTGACTATTTAAAAAAAAACCTGATTACATATAGTGTTAGAATATGTATCGATACACAGGAATGGGTATGTTTGCTCTGGCAGAACAGTGGTTCATAAAAGTTTTGGGGTCTGCGTTCGCGCCTGGTCCACAAAACATTGAATTAAAACATTATTAAAAAAAACCGTGTATAAGTGTTTCTGATATATATGTATATAATAATACTTTGATAAGTATGTTTTTACTTAAATAGGGATGGTATAATAAAATTGTGGGGTCTGCCTTCGCGCCTGGCCTCCATAGAATGGAAATAGGCACAAAATTTAATAAAGACTTTTCATATCTATCTGCGTAAGTATACTTTGATAATTATGTTTCAGTTTGAAGAAATATGGTATAATAAAATTATGGGGTGTTCGTTCGCACCTGACCTCCATAGAATGGAAATATGTCACAAAGTTTAACAAGGTTTTTTTAATATAGATCAACAGAATATTGTGATTAGTGTTTCAGTGTGAACAGGTATGGTATAATAAATTATGGGGTTTATCTATTTTATTTTTACTTTCACCATATTTTGCTTTGGTTTTGATACCCCCAACTTTTCCTTTTCATAACCTATCATACTTTAATAAATCAGAGTCCATTTCCTGTAGGCTGTTTTTGAACCCAGTATATATATATATATATATATATATATATATATATATATATATATATATATATATATATATATATTAAAAGAAGAATAAAAAAAGTATATGAGGTCCTAGATATGACATTAAACTATATCCGATGGTGACGCCCCAGCTTGCGGGCTTTGGGGAGTGTGATGCCACCCTTTCATCGCCATATATATCCGATGCGTGTTTATATCATTAATAGTTCTTGAAATATTCAATGTCAAAATGTGCCCAATACTTTTCGAAAAGTCTTTACTTTAAGTCATAATCCAGGCCTTATGACTGGCCTTTGTTTTTCTTTTACCAATATGGTTGGATTGTGAAATATTGTTGTGACGTGACTCGTACCCATATGACTTCCGGTAACCCCCAAATATAAAAAATGGGGTCAGAAAGAGAATACGCATTCCATTGTCATATACTTGTAGCTAACGCTATTGTAAAAAACGGCTTGTTCTTGTTTCAATATTTGATATAGTAGCCATCTCCGCTTTCTCTGTGTACCGTCTCATTTTGTGCGATTTAACAAATATATAAACGATTTCCTACATAGGAATTTCTGAGTTAACCCTGTTGGTTTATGAGCCTCTCTTTAAAACCGTCGCTGGAATTTTAGGAGATATGACTTTTTTTCTGTTTGTACTTTTTTTTTCTTTCTTTTTAATAAGAAGGTCCACCAAATTGCATCCATGCAAAAGTAAATTCAATATTTCCTCTTTTCGTTTCTTTTCGTCTGTGTAACTGGCCGTGAAACAGGAAGTGTATCTTTGTAAGTGAGCCGATAGAAAAAAAAAGATGGAGGGTGAAAAGCGAATAGGGCTGGGCGGTAAGAGAAGGGGGTGGAAATAAATCTATGTGTGAGTAGAGGAAATAAGGAAATGGGTTGATGGGTATATTGTTTTAAAGTCTGTGGTAAGGCTATCCTCCAAGAAGTCAAGTGCCTCGATATAGACGATCATCGATGCAGAAGAACATGAATAAAAGAAAAAATATAAATTCTTTCATTCATTGATTCTTTTATTCGTTGATTCTTTCATTCGTTGATTCTTTCATTCACTGATTCTTTCATTCATTGATTCTTTCATTCGTTGATTCTTTCATTCGTTGATCCTTTCATTCATTGATTCTTTCATTCATTGATTCTTTCATTCGTTGATTCTTTCATTCGTTGATCCTTTCATTCGTTGATTCTTTCATTCGTTGATTCTTTCATTCATTGATCCTTTCATTCATTGATTCTTTCATTCGTTGATTCTTTCATTCGTTGATCCTTTCATTCGTTGATTCTTTCATTCGTTGATCCTTCCATTCATTGATTCTTTCATTCATTATTCTTTCATTCATTGATTCTTTCATTCATTGATTCTTTCATTCGTTGATTCTTTCATTCATTGATTCTTTCATTCGTTGATTCTTTCATTCATTGATTCTTTCATTCGTTGATTCTTTCATTCATTGATCCTTTCGCTCATTGATTCTTTCATTCGTTGATTATTTCATTCATTGATTCTTTCATTCGTTGATTCTTTCATTCGTTGATTCTTTCATTCATTGATTCTTTCATTCGTTGATTCTTTCATTCATTGATTCTTTCATTCATTGATTCTTTCATTCATTGATGCTTTCATTCGTTGATTCTTTCATTCGTTGATCCTTTCATTCGTTGATTCTTTCATTCGTTGATCCTTCCATTCATTGATTCTTTCATTCATTATTCTTTCATTCATTGATTCTTTCATTCGTTGATTCTTTCATTCATTGATTCTTTCATTCGTTGATTCTTTCATTCATTGATTTTTTCATTTGTTGATTCTTTCATTCATTGATCCTTTCATTCATTGATTCTTTCATTCGTTGATTATTTCATTCATTGATTCTTTCATTCGTTGATTCTTTCATTCGTTGATTCTTTCATTCATTGATTCTTTCATTCGTTGATTCTTTCATTCACTGATTCTTTCATTCGTTGATTCTTTCATTCATTGATTCTTTCATTCGTTGAATATTTCATTCGTTGATTCTTTCATTCGTTGATTCTTTCATTCATTGATTCTTTCATTCGTTGATTCTTTCATTCATTGATTCTTTCATTCATTGATTCTTTCATTCGTTGATTCTTTCATTCATTGATTCTTTCATTCATTGATTCTTTCTTTTTTTTTCTTTCTCAAATTATTTAATTGTTTTTCTTTTTTTCGTTTTGTTTTTCGATCTTTATTTAAGCGTTCCCTGCGTTCTTGTTTTAATTTCATTTCTCTGCTTTATTCTCTGAACTCTTTATTTTCTCTTAGTCTCTCTCTCTCTCGGTCTACGTTTCTTTCGTTCTCACCTACCCCTTAATCTCTCATTCTACCCTTCTCCCATCTATCCATTACTTACTCTTTCTACCCTTTACTCCTACCACATTCTCTCTTTTTCTCCTTTTCTGTGTTTCCTAGCCCCTTTCTTTCTTTTTCTATCTTTCATTCTTTTTCCAACGTTTTTTTTTCTTTTTCGCCTCCCTCGTTTCATTCTTTATCGCCTTTCTCTTCCCTACCCTCTTCTGTGATATGACTTTCATTTTCACTTTCCTCATACCCCCCCACCTTTCTATTGTTTCAAGTACCTCTTTCTCCCCCTTATTTTCTTTTTTTCTCTATCATCATTACTTTTCTTCATTTGTTTTCCCAAATCTATTTCCTCTGCCTTTCCCCTCTTTCTTTTTTCTTATGCCCTTTCTTTTTTTCTACATTCCTTTCTTTCTTCTAATTTCCATTCTACCTCTCTTTATTCTCTTCTTACTCTATTTCTCTCTTTCTACATCTCCTTCTACATCTTTGCTTTCGCCGCTTTATTTTCCGCTTTACCTTTTTCACTCATGTTCTAATTTTTTCTCTTTTACTCTTTCACTTCTCGTTCTGTCTTTTTTTCATTCCCTCTACTTCCTTTTTCTTTCTATCTTTCTTTCCTTGCTTTCCCCATTCCCTTTACCATCTTTCCCTTTTTCTTTATATTCTCTTGTTATTTCCTTGTAATGGATTGAAATTAGTGCGACACAGATATTTCAATTTCTTTTAAAACAAAAGCTGGATTGAAAGGTTCGCTCTTATTGTTATTTGAGTTGAACTCAAGATGTGGAAGGGTTGCACGCAATTTGCCCCAAGGGTGCTCAAGGAAAATATATAAAAAAAGAAAGATGTTATGACATTAGGGAGATGGTCGAGCTGATTAATGCATATCCCACAGTTCTTGATGTTTTGCTAACCTGCTATGAAGGCTGTATCTACCTCTATGATTCAGAGGCCAAGAGACAGAGTTCCTAGTGAAAGAATGTTGGCTCTTACAGAGCAAAACAGGCCACACAGAGCAAATCCGCTAAAAACTTATGATGATCCGTATTTTTGACCGTAAAGGCTAGCAACACAATCCCACCCCTGCACAATAGAAATCCCTAGATGTAATAAAGTTTTCTACTCTAATAGTTTCTTCTCTAGGATTGCTAGACTTTGGAATTATATTCCAGGTCCCTGCTTCCCTGACTGTACTTATGAGTAAGAGTTTAAGAGTAATGTAAACAGACACCTTACTGCTCAACTCCCTACAGAGTACACCTACAAATAATGCCCCAGATAGAAGCCCTACATCAGTAGCACTGTGCCATTGGGGCGAAAATGCAATAAAATAAATGGTCTTCGTGCACTGGGTTCCCACTTCACAGACAGTACAACAAGGAATACTATGTTGATGTTTTAAGGGAAGTCAGGAAGAGATTCCGCCAGAATCGGAATCGAAATTGGAATCGAAATCGGAATCGGTAATTTAGTACGAAATCGTTATTCTATCGTAATCGAGAAAATATTGGAATCGTCCCATTTACATTGTTAAATCACAAGCACGTCATAGCATCAGCCGAATAACGAAACTGTTAGATGTGCCGACTGTCGTCTAGGCGGTAGAGTTTCAAACCTGACTTGAAGCAGTTTCTTGTCTAGCCGAACTGATGAGCTATAAAACAGTGCTGTATGTGGAGAATTATATATATATATATATATATATATATATATATATATATATATATATAATAGCAGAAGTACCCGTCGTTGACTGGGTTCAAAAACAGCCTACAGAGAATGGACTGTGATTGATGAAAGTATGGTAGGTTATGAAAAGGAGGGGGTTGTAAAGAGACAGGTTTAGATACTCAACAATTTTACCCTAAGCAAAATATGATGAAAGTAAAGATAATTTTCGTGAAAATATATTTTTTATATCAACTTTGTTTCCATTCGTAGCCAAGAGTGACCAGCAAAATGATGCTTCCTTACAAAGATACAATGTTATATACATAATAATATAAATATACAAGACATAAATGTTACTATAGTCAATAAAAGTTACTTTTGTGGTAGAAAAGTTCATTGGTTTGTATTTTAAAGTAGTTTGTTAAAAGTTTTTTTTTTTTAATTCACGAACCGGTTTAAAAAGAAGTCAAAATGGCAGCGACTTTGAAATGGAGAGCCCCGTTTTGAATTTGAAGGAGGGACACCTGAGCATTCTGTGTTAACAATTTAAGAGAGTTCCGTAAATGTAAGTAATGTTTATAAATATATTTTAATGTTTTCCGTTATTTTGAGGAATATTCGATTATGGCATGTGTATTTTATATAAAAACTTCATTTAAGTAGTTATCGCCTCAAATTTCGTTTTAATTTCGGTTCGCTGAAGTTATTTCAAGTAAAGAGCATTAAAACTATTTCAAAACAAAAAAAATATGAACTGAACTTTTATTGACTATCGTAAAATGTATTTCTTGTATATTTATTTTTTCGGGAAGTTGTGTGTTGGCTTTTCTGCTAAAGACTCTTACTAAATAATATCGATGAAATATCGAAGAACAAAGAAACAAAAACAGTTTTGAAAAATAATGAAGCTTTACTTACTTTAGTAAAATAATTCGAAACAGCAAAATGGGATATTAACAAAGTAAACACATAATTACTTTATTTATTAAAGCAAAGAATCGATATAAATATAAATAAGAAGAAAATGGCGCCCTTTTCAAGCAGAACAGATTCGTTTCAGTTTTACAGTATAGAACGGTGTAGTATTGCGCCGTCGAATTACAGGGTTGTACTATTGTAATGTAAAGAACACACAGAAAGCGTTGTAATCAACTGAAGTTCTTCTAGTACACTGACAAAACAAGTTTAAAAAGATATATAAATAAAAATAAAAAGGTTATGTAAATGTTTTTAAAAAGACACGTAATCACATGAGCAGGATGTTTTCCTTCTTTTGACACAATAACAAGTAACGTTCTTATTTTTTATTATTTATCTATTTATCTATTTTCGAAAGAGTGGCACGTGCAAGTGGAGAAGAAAAAAGTTATGAAAAATTTTCGTCGAGAAATGTCTAAAGTTCCGACTTTTTCTTTTTTTTTTTGTCTTTCACTTTAATAATAACGTGAATTTATGAGGTGAATTTATTCGACACAATATGATTCAACTAAAAAAATAAATAAAAGCTAACGTGAATTAAGATTAAAGTTAAGGTGTTATTGTCTACCCTCATCCCTTTTAAAAAACCTTGTTAAACTTTGTGACATATTTACATTCTATGGCGGTCAGGCGCAAACGAACACCCATTGATTTTATTATACCATATTTCTTTAAACTGAAACATAATTATCAAAGTATACTTACGCAAATAGATATGAACAGTCTTTGTTAAAGTTTGTGCCATATTTCTATGAAGTACAGGCGCGAACGCAGACGCCACAATTTTATTATACCAGCCCTATTTAAGTTGAAACATATTATCAAAGTATTCTCATGTACATCTACATCAAAAACACTTTTAAACGTTTTTTTTTTTTTCATTTTTTATTTCCATACCTTGGGGGCCAGGCGCGAACGAAGACCCCACAATTTTAATGAAGCACCGTTCTGCCAGATCAAACATACCCATTCCTGATCCTCGATACATCTTCTATCATTATATGTAATAATTCTTTTTTTTTTAAATAGTCAACCATATAGGAACCTATTCGTGATCAGACAGACACACAAATTCACACACAGACGTTTAGCTTTATATATATATATATATCTATATATATATATATATATATATATATATGTGTGTGTGTGTGTGTGTGTGTGTGTGTGTGTGTGTGTGTGTCAGATATTTATTCTGTCAGTGAATCACTTGTTTATCATGTTTAAATATAAACTATTTCAGGCATCATTTGTCTATTTTTGTTATTATCTATCAGTGTTTCTATCTAACTATGCGTTTGTATTTTCATATCTATCAATCTATCTATCTATCTATCTATCTATCTATCTATCTATCTACACACCTACCAATTTATCAACTATTTGTCTTTTTCTTCCGCGTTTTTCTCTCGGTACATTCTCTTGGACGTGATGTTTTATATTTTTTTTAAATTTTATTTCTATAATTTTTCAAGTGAATTCTCTTTTTCGTGCTTGTATATAATTTCACTGTTTCCCATTTTCCCATCTTTTTCTCCTTATAACTTTCTCTAAAAAATTCTTTATATTTTCTCATTTTTCTCTTTCATCCCGCGTAATATGTCGCCTGCCTATTTCCCATTCACCCCATTATTATTGTAATTTTAAGGGAACTTAAATTCCCTCCGTTCACGTCTCACGGGAAAATAAAACTTTTGCAAAACAAATAAAGACATAAAAAATAAATAAATAAAATAAATATAAGAAAAAATAAGACAATAGCAGAATCATTGGAAAATGACCTCTAAACCATAATGAAATGATGCCGTAAATGGACGGTAACATTAAACGTTAGTAAGACTAAGCTGTTCTCCTTTAATAATTACAAGACACCTCTCCAACCACCGATACCCATGACATTCCTCGGCTTAATATACACAGGTATTATGTTCTGGGGAAAAAGGGTTTAGTTGAAAATTCCGTATCGGTTTCCCAGTTCGATAGAAACATTTTTAAAATAAAAGTCGAAGAAATTTATCTTTAGAAGGTTGTGTGACTCCGATAGTTACATAATCAAAAGGATACTAATTAATCAAGACTGATGAAGTTAATACCAAAAGATAATCCTACTATATTATAATTAATGACGTCACTATATGGTGTATATTTAGTGTGCGCATGTGCGAGTTAACAGTCAAACAATTAATATATTTATATATACGCATATATATATATATATATATATATATATATATATATATATATATATAGCGCTTTACATCGAACCTTATATATGTACAAAAATCATTATAATATATATATATATTGTCTTTTGAAAAAGAGAGGTCAATTTCTCTCGAAATTAATCAAAGTTCCATACCACCCACGGACTTTACATACACCGGACATACCAGCAACTTGGTTATAAATAATTATACATTGAGGTGAGGAAAGATAGACGAATAAAGGCTAGACACTCCTCTACTCAAGCACACCCGTCTACATTTGTTTGTTTTTCTTTCTTTACTTTCATAATTCCTGTCTTTCCCCGCATTGTCTTTGGCTTTTAAAAAAATTTATATATATATATATATATATATATATATATATATATATATATATATATATTTATTTATTTATATTTAATTTATTAAAAAGGCAAATTGATTTAGTAAAATCTTTAGTCTAAACCTTTGAAATTTACGAGGTGGCTTCCTTGGACATGGATCCAAATTTTAACCTCATTTGAGCCCAAAGCATTAACTGTTAAAGAGTCAAAATTGGGGTTAAAGGTAAAAAAAAAAAAAAATTGACCTCTCAGCCAATTTTTGGTCTTAACATTTGAAATTTTACATAAAGTGTATTCAGATATCGGGCAAGCTTTTTAATCCGGTTTTGGCCGAAAATTTGGCTACCAAATGGTTTAAGTTTAAAAGATTTGACCTATTCAGCAATTATTGCGTCTAACCATTTGAAACTTTATATAAAGAGTATTCAGGCATACAGCAAGCTTTTTAATAAGTTTGTTGGCGAAAATTTAGTTGCCGTGAGGTCAACGTTAAAAGAGTTTACTTTTGCAGAATCTACCAAACTCATCCGCCAATAGAAATTTGAAATTTTATATGTAGCTTGCCTGGATTTGACTCAAACATTTTGTATGTATTAATACACATGCACATAAAGTACATAGGCTTCAGCCACGCCGGGCTTAACTGCTAGTATATATATATATATATATATATATATATATATATATATATATATATATATATATATATATATAAAACATGTTAAAAACACTTTGAAAAAGAGTAAAAAACATTTTAAAAAGGAAGCACAAAATAAGTGGATAGTCGTTGATCCGCGGAGTTTCGAAGAAATACTTTCTTTCTCATCAGAGGGTAAGATTTAGCAAAATGCGGGATCTTACTTGGTAACAAATAGTGAAGCAAGTATCAGGTTTGCTTGTCTGTTGCACACTGCCTGTCTGAGACTACAAGGGCGAGCTGTCTTGAATTCCTTTTTTATTATTTGTTTTAATTTAATATTCCTATTTATCGCTACTAAAAGATTAGGATTTACTCGGATCTGTTGGTCATTCCTTGGGTTTTTAGTGAACGGTAGAGGGGAGGAGGGGTGTGATAGGCGTAAGAAAGAAAGGAAAGAAAAGAGTAAGGGGAATATGGTATCAGTCAGTGTTCGCGCATTGAAATTCAGTTACTAGTTTCTTTGCTCTTATTATCGGTCACTTACGTTTTACCAGAAATAATAGCCCTGAGCATCTAGGCAATTGCTTCTTGATGTCTATAGATAGGCGGCAGATAAGCCTGGAACGTCTAGACAATTGCTTTGACTAATCAACTTTTGTGTTCAGACTTCCTTATGTCTCCAACACTTCTCATCATCCCTTACAGACTCTTTGCCTTCCTTTTATCTCTGATGCCGAAAATCATGCTCAATAGTTCAAAAGCAGTTTGAACCATTCCATACGTTTCTGTGATATCTTACATAGTTTAAAACAGAATTCTATTGCATATCGTTCTTTTTTTTTACACATTGATCACCACTTATCAAGGCCCGGAAGCCACTCAGGGATAAGGGTTGTTGCAAGTACATTACGTTAGTGTGGAGATTTGATAAAGTGGTTAATTAGGGGGGCGGTTTATTAGGAATTTGTTAACATTGGACTTGAAGACATCCAAGTTGTAGTCCGGAGGGAAGCAGGCAGACGGAGAAGAGTTCCACAGGCGTGCAGTTCTAAGAAATAAGCTTTGTTCATGGAATCCGCGTTTTGATTTAGGCACAGATATAGAGTGGGGGAAATTTTTCACAGTGGATTCAGCTAGACGGGTGTTTTTCGTGAAAGATTGGCAAGGGGGTCAGAGACTGGAGTTCAGACGAGCACCTGCCATGGAAATAACGATAAAACAAGGATAGGCTCGCAACATCTCTTCTGTGGGAGAGAGGTTGCAGGGTAGAGAAAAGGACATCCCCCACTAAGGACGAAGTCTATTTTGTACTCTGTCAATGCAGGATAGGCTGTGTTTAGCAGCTCCTGCCCAGGTATGGCAACAGTATTCCATCCTTGGACGTACTTGGCTTATATAGATAGAGAATTGCATCAGTAGTAAGTTATCTTCTGGAGCGGTAGAAGGATCACACCATCTTTCCAGCGACCTTGGCAACAGACTTGATGTACGTGTTCCATTTCAGATCAGGAGTAAAGGTCAAACCCAGAAGCTTTTCAAAACACGGGGCCTCACCCAGACGAGAGCCATCCATCACAATTGATGCCAGCTGGGGATCAGAGTGTTGATGATGTAAGGATAGGAGTTTGGTTTTGGATGCATTAAAGGTAACCAGCCACATCTTCCCCCACTGAATCACGCGCTCGAGATCAGAGGAGAGAGAATCAGAGAGAACTTTGTCATTTACAGCCTTTGATGTGTTGCCGTAGATGGTCGTTTCATCAGCATAGATGTCAACGAATGATCTAAGTATGTGTTTAGGGAGGTCATTGATGTAGATCAGGAAGAGAGTTGAGCCCAGGATTGACCCCTGAGGGACTCCAGCATTTATATTGCAGGTCTCCGATTTTTGTCCATCTACCACTACGCTTATGAGCCTATCAGAGAGAAATGATTTAATGATTGAGATGATTGCTTATCGTTCTTTTCAAGTATCATCACGTTCAGATTGTAGTTTTGCAAATTCACCAACTGTAACAAGCAGGCTTTAGTAGGGGGTATTCCAATTCCTTGTGTAGCTATTCATTCGAACAATGAAATCATAATAATTAGTCAGTCATCTCATAAGATGTATGGCAATAAGTTACTGAACTTTTAAGAGCCTACGACAATTTTAAATGCATGTACAAAAATACATCTGGAAACTTATTGAAGGCACTTCTTATCATTGGGTACTATTTCGTCTTTATAAGGAAAAAGAAACCTATTATTGTCATAATTTTCTGTGTGTAGAGTAATCAAATTTCGCCTGAATAATCGACATTAGTTTTGTCGGTATTCTTAAATATATAAATCAGACGCGGGCCAAACTAAATATAAACACGGGCCACATCCGTTCAGCAGGCTGTATGGTTAACACGTTAGATTAATAGCGTTAAAATGGTTAAAAAAATGTTGTTTTTTTTAATCATGACCTACAAATGAAATATGACTTTTTTTCTTGCCAATTCATTTATTCTTCGACAGCATAACGCAAGTATTTCATTTTATTTCCCTTTTTATATGACTGACTCATATTTGTTAAATTAAAGAAAATAAAAAAGATTTAATTTTTTATTTTGAATGTTTTTAAATGTTTTTTGTTTTTTTGTAAATTTTGGAATTTTATTGTTTTTACGGAAGATTTTTTGTTTGTTTTTTTGTTTGTTTGTTTTCTTAGAATGGTTTGCTCTCCTAGACGAGGGGAGGGGTGTGTGCCGGGCTCTTAACATCTGTTACGAGCCCAAAGCACTGTCGGGAATTGGGTAGGTGGGTCTCGGTGTACTGTTGGTTGGGGTGCGCATTGACGTTCATGAAAGGTATGTGGACGAGGCTGATCCACAGGGAAGCAAATGATCAGGAAGAAAAGAAGTTACGGAAACGAAAAAAATTTAAATTATATAAAGGCAGGCGAGACAAATATAAATAAAGAAGAAGAGGAGGAGGAGGAAGAAGAAGAAGAAGAAGAAGAAGAAGAAGTAGTTGTCATAGTAGTAGTAGTAGTAGTAGTAGTAGTAGTAGTATAAACAGGATATTAAAAATTTGATAATTCAAATAAAGAAAAAGAAGATAGCAATTATAGCAATAATTGTAAGAACGGTCACAAGGACTTCATAAAAATACTAGGAGAAATTGGAATGAAGTAAAACACCCCGGTTATAAAGCATCGGTCATGTTTAAAACAACTAAAGTTTTATGGAGAACTCTCGAATCTGACTACTAACCCACATAAACGACAAACACTAGTTAGTTTAACCCTTTGGACAATAGAAAGCCAAAAACACAGTAGGCGACTAGTAAAATTATTTGATAACTTATTATTAGAAGCACGAAATATTGGGTGTGTTGTCTTTTTAGCTATGTTGCTATGGTTGATATATCGACCGCGCGGGGTTGGGAGGGTTAAGAAGAAGGCAAAAAGAAAAAGGAATATGTAAAAAGAGGAAACGGAAATAACGATAAAGACTTAACAGAAAGAGATTATAAGCAAAACTAGAAAACAAAGATAAACAATCTATATATATATATATAAGTAAAAGTGTCTGTGCGTCTGTGTACATTTCCTTACACAATAGCTCTGTCAATTTTAAGCCTACAGATTCGAAATTTGATATACAGGGTACTGAGATTTGGGAAAATCGATGTAATTGCTTGTCAGACAGAAATTTGACGATTAAGGGGTCAAAGTTCAATGATTTGACCTTTAAGAACTCTACCAAACTCCTCCTACAATTTTGGGTCTAAACACGTGAAATTTTTTATATAGATTCCTTGGACATGGATCTAACTTAATTACTTTATTTGAGCCATAAAAAGTAAATTTTAAGGGATCATAATAGGGGTCAAAGTTAAAAAAAAATGACTTTTTTTTTTGCTCAGCATACACTTCAAAAGAACCGGGCAACGCCGGGCACCCATGCTAGTAATAAGGAAAAAGGAGAAACAGAAGAAGAAGAAATAGGGATGAGAAACGGGATGAGAAAGAAATAGGCTGTTAACACATCTGGTCTGGTGCATCTACATCTAGTCTCTCCCTCTTGGATAGCGCCCAAAAAAGACTTTTCAATCTAATAGGTACCACTTTGCCAACTAAGCCACAGCCTCTATCCCATCACTGCAATGTTGTATTCTGTACATGTTTTTACAAGTATTTTAATGGAATGGGCTTCATTTGCACTTGTGCCCGCCCAACGACCTACATATCCCCGACAAACCCACATAGCAATAAAATCACACCCCTTCATTGTTGTGGTCCCTAAATGCTGGAAAACTTTCTGCTCTAATAGTTGTTTCCTTCGGACAGTTACACGTTGGAATTCCCTTCATGCTATCTGTTTCAGTGACTGTACTGCTATGCAGAAGTTTAAATGTAATGTAAACCAACATCTTGTTAATCTTCCCTAGGCATGACCCCAATTAGTAGCCCCTTACGTCCAAGTGGCGATATGCATTAAAAGGAGCGAATGTGAGTTAAAAAAATAGGTAAGAGAAAAAATGCGAATAAAATACTGTAATGATTATATCTCTTGTGTTTTCTTTTACGCCAATTTCAGATGAAAAGAACTCTAATCGTTTCATAACAAAACTGGCAGGGCCTGTGGAAATTCATCTGTAACATAATGGCGTTGGAATTTTGTAAATGTTCAGCGTAAATTGAGACGCCCTGATAATAATTATTATATCTCTTTTATTTAAACTGAAAAATATTTATCTACGGTAGCTGGGACACCTGGCGTAGCCCGGCCGTAAAATACGCTTAGCTATAATATTTTAAGTTATGAAGATTTCGTATATTTTATTATTGAGTCAATTTTTCATTGCTTTTTGTTTATGTATTATAAGTTTTGATTTCAAAAATAAAAAAAATATACCCATATTGGGCGCATCAGCTTAAATCGAAACCTAAACCAAAACTTATGATAAAAAAATCGATGACATGTGTCAGTGAATAATTATATATTTAAAATAAATCCCCGAAACAGTGTTTCATGGTAAACAACTGATGATCCCTTAAAAATAAATTATTACTGATACTATAGTGAATTCGAGAGAGCCAGTTGATAGTTAGTCAGTAAATCATTCAATCACCTGCACAGTGATTGAATGACTTACTGACTAAATAGTTTTCTAATGAATGATAAAAAATAATATTTTTTGTATAGTTTAAAGTTAAAAAACTTCCGAGACTATATATATATATATATATATATATATATATATATATATATATTATAATATATTATATTATTATTATTATTATTATTATTATTATTATTATTATTATTATTATATATTATTATTATTATTATTATTATTATATATTATATATTATATTATTAATATATTAATTCGACTTTTGGATTTTACCTTTCTTGGATTTTTTACCCTTCACCGGACTATCCATTCATGTGAAATCTTTTTATCATTTTTCTTTTACCTCCTATTCCCCTTACCCAGTGGCGTACCTATGTAAAATGGCGCCCATGGCAAAGTTTGAATGTGCGCCCCTTCTTAATAATTTATACCTTAGATATACCTAACTACTAATTTTGATTTTTGTCAAGCAATTTTTGCGCCCATGTCAGAGTGGCGCCCATGGCATGGGCCATGCCTGCCATACCCTAGATACGCCACTGCCCTTACCTCACCCTATTTTTAACCAAGTAAGATCTGTGACTTACTTGTAGTTTCATTAAATACTTTTACATACAAAATCCGATCCCGCATTTTACTAATTCCTGTCCTCTGATGAGAAGGAGAGTATTTCTTCGAAACTCCGCGGATTAAGGACTATCCACTTATCTTGTGCTTCCTTTTTAAAATTAAATATGTTTTTAACTCTTTTTCAAGATGTCTTTTAACATGTTTTATTAATCATTTGTTCATATATATATATATATATATATATATATATATATATATATATATATATATATATATATATATATATAAAATTGGCTGATAGGAAGGGGCGCGGTGGATACTAAAAAGCTGATTGGCTAACTAGAAATCCTCAACACATATAAAAACAAGAAGCAACCACAGAATTCGCGCATAAGCCTGACGAATCCTATAGTGGATGAAACGCAGAATATTCAGTGTAGCTTAATCGCCATATATATTTTATAAATTACTAACTAGCTCTACCTACGTATTGAGCACTTTTGAAGTAAATACTTAAAGTTTACGCATAAATCTATACTCTCGTATATTAAATTTATGTGAGTAAATGAAGTATATATATATATATATATATATATATATATATATATATATATATATATATATTGACAACTAACATAGCTCAAAATTGCACATCGTGTTTTTTGATCTTATGTAAACAATCCAGAAGTCGGCCATTTTACTATGTCTGCAAAAGTTTAAGTACAAGGCCAAAAATCTGGGGCATAAGAATGGAAGGGTTTTGTGTCTTTATTTGAAATATCAGCTCTGGAATAAATGTTCTGCGCCTCTGCCTACAGAAGCGATTCTTATCCACGTATTTTCTTTTTGTGGTGATTAAATACCACTCCATTCCCCATACACTCCCGAAATCCACCAAACATTATGTCGTGTGTACTAGATAAACATCCATATATATCCTTTAAAAGGTCAGCGCACACGGGGCCTTTGAAAGACCGAAATAAAAACCGGGTTACCCCCAGGTGAACTGCAGTGGGAAAGGGAGTAAAGATCTAATTAGGAAGTTACTTTCTGGAGAGATTTAGAAACAAAAGCCGTCGACGGGCCTCAAAGGGTGTCGTTCATCGGGTTGAAGAAAAATAGAATGCTGTTCGTGATTGAATGATGAAAAGGTAAAGTAGGACAAAGGGAACAATAAAAATGGACGCAACTTCCAAACATGCGTCCATTCAACCTGCGCGTTTAGCGATAAAAATATTTTTTAAACATAATAGAAAAAAGTTGTTTTCTTGAAGCATTGCTGGTAAATAGATATAGAGGAAATATGGCCTTACCTATGAACAAAAATTGACAAAGGAAAGAAAGTCTTTTGTTGGGTGGGTATTTCTATGCACATAGATTCGAAAAAGTTGTCAAAAACAGCATATGTCACAGTAACATATATTGAGCGAATTTCTAACAGTATTTTCTATAGTTTTTTATATTTTTATTTTTAACTCATTTTCCCAAACGTACTGTGTTAACAGAGAGTCCGGCGCCATTTTTAATTTCCAATACATCGGTAAATACTGTATGTTTTTCGAGCTGAATAAACATGTTACATTAAATAAAAACACTAAAAGATCATCCACTTAGGTAGAAAAGTAACTTATCTTGTCTTTATATAACATTTGTTTGTTATATATTTGTTTTTGACAACTTTTTGGAATCTATGTTCATAGTAAAACAAACCCTATATGTTTTGTTATTTTATTTAACTTCCTATATTCATTTATTATTCAAGGTAATCACAATACAAATCAGTAAATATTAACTTACTGTTTAATATGGCCGGGATGATGAAGGGTTTAATTTTTCGAGAATAATATCTCTTATTTTTTCAACAGAAATAGAGGAAAGAATATTCTTTTAAAAAAACATTGAAATATCGTTATGTTGAACAATACTAGGAGAGAATTAGCAACAGTAGAGCAAATGGAAAACGTGTGATATTTTTAAGAGAACGACTCGACTACTATTTGTTTATATTTAATAAAAAAACGACCACGATGTAGCTTGCGGGGAAGTAGTACCGTGGCAATGGGTTTACTGGCGAAAATGCCGCTTTCAAACTTAACTGTGACTATCTAACGAACACGCGGAGCTTTTAATCGAAATACTTAGGCAAAATTAAAATCACATGCACACAGTTTTTTATGCTAATAATTCATCACATACGAAGGCCAAAAGTCAATCAAGGATAAGGTTCAATGAGACTGTCAAGTAGATGTTAGGAGAAGACTGAGAACGATGGCGAGACAATAAAAAATGATTAATAAGATAGCAATTTGATGAGTTATTTTTATCATTGGATCTCGAGACCACCATAATGCAGGCAGCAGCAAATGTTATATAGGGGGGTTTCATTGAGAGTCTTAGAGAGAGATGTGTTGTAAGATTTCTGGAGATAAAGAGATGTGTTTAAGAGGGATGTTGAAAGATTCCGAAAGAGAGAGATTTTGTTGTAAGAGACTTTGTTCGTTTTATGAAGATTCATATTTATATTAAAACTGTTCATTCTTTGTTGTGTAGAATGGAAGAGAAGGAGAAAGCTCTTTGAGTGAGGACATAGTGTTCAGACATTGTGTATACATGATGTAGATTCACATTGTAATATGAGAAGTCGAGATGTGTATGAAAAGACATTTTATAACACACATATATAATACAATTTAACTTTACCTTTTTGTAAGAATCATAAACACAAGACGAGCTTTACAAAACACATAATGGTGTATTTCGTCACACGGCCGTATTTCCATCACCAAGAATTCAAAGTTTCACATTTTCTTCTTGAAGTGGCGTCTCGCTCCCTAGACGACTGACTCTCTCCGAGTTTCTTCACTGACTGTTTTCTAACTAAAGTTTTTCTCTATTCCTAGAACTTTCTATTTTCCGTGACGTCATACACATGTTAAAACATGTGCCTTCTTTCACGTGCTCTGGACATACGTGTCCAGAACTTTTCCTATTTCTCAGTAACCTATTTATCCAATATGTTAAAAACATTATCTTATAAGCTGAATTATACGTTTATAATTATACGGAATTAGACGTTCGTAAAGCTGGCTTGAAGTGTGAAACGTGGGCAGCTTTCTACTGTTCAAAGGTGGATATGTGAACTACATGAAGTCACATGAAAGACACCCTTATGTCCCTTTATGTACCCTTATGTACCCTTATGTCCCTTTATGTACCCTTATGTACCCTTATGTCCCTTTATGTACCCTTACCTCCATAACCTGATGAGCAACCTGTGTAGTGTGTGGCAGGAAGTGAAAGTCGGCTGTCGGTTTGATGAAGTATATGGTTGTACAAAGACACTATACAACAGAGAGTTCAGTTAACCCTAACCCTAACACTCAACTTCATATGTCATCTTTGGTTTAGGTCATGTAAGCCGGCTACTGGTTTTAAGTGCCACCTATGTGGCCATGGGAGATGAACTGATGGGTGCCTGATGATGGGAATTTTGTTTATAACGTCGATCATCTGCCAAGATGAAGCAATCATTATGTATGTATGTGTGCATGTATGTGTGTATGTATGCATGTATGTGTGCATGTATGTATGCATGTATGTATGTATGTAAATGTTCTTTTTTCATGTTTTTGCAGTAAGCAGCACTTCTAAATAGAGTAAACTTGATGAAATTTAAAATTTTTATTTAAAAAATTTTGTCTCTTTTTTATCTGTTTTTTTTATAGTAAGCAACACTTCTAAATAGTTTAAAGGTATTTACTAAACGTTTTTATTTTTATTTTTTATTTTTAATTTTTTTTTTTTTAATCCTCTGAGGTGAGGCTTTACAATTTGTGTCTTCCTTCTTATGCAGACTGTTATCCTCATATTAGTTGTTGTTTCACCAAATTGCGGCCACGTGGCGCAGTGAATTGAGGCGTTGAGTCTCTACAGTTCCAAGTGAGCATTGTCTGAAGATATCGGCTTCAATCCTACCCAAACAGAGCAGATGAATAGTTGGCCAAAAACGTGGTGAGACAACAACAACTATGGAAGGCAGTAATTACTGGACATACAGTTACAAGACTCAGCATTTTTTTTCTTTTTTTAGCATTTATTTTCTTTTTTATTACATTTTCATCCCAAACAAAGCACAGTGCCTCTTTGATGTAGGGAGTTACTATCGGGGACATAAGTTGCAGGGATACTATGTAGGGAGTTGAGCAGCAAGATGTCTGTTCACATTGCACTTGAACTTCTGCATGTCAGTACAGGTGGGAAAGCCGAAAGCCGGAAGCCGGAAGAGAATTCCAAAGTCTAGCAGTTCTGGAGAAGAAACTATTAGGATAAAAGGCTTTCTCACATCTGGGGATCTTTACTGTACAGGGGTAGGACTTTGCTGCTTGTCGGGTTTGTCGGGACTAATTACATTGGGGGTACAAGGGCCTGTTGTTCGTCAGAATATTCACAATTAAGTATTCCTATTCAATCACAGTTAATTACCTGAAAAAGGCCAGAGTGCAATCAGGTGGACGATGGAAGACCCTGGGTGTGGCACAGGGACTCGGCGCCAGCCCACAAGTTCAAAAAGATGCAGGCTTAGCTTCAGAAGACATTCTATGCCTCCTCCCCGACCTGAACCCGCTGTACTACTTTGTTTGGTTATACGTCGAGAACATCACCAACTTGACCTCCCACAGCACCAAAGCCAGCCTGATCACTGCCACTTACCGTGTTTTTGCCGAGCTTCGCCGGCACTTGTGGAAAAGGCATCCTCCCACTTCTGGAATCGACTTGAGGTAGTGATTGAGGCTGAATACGGCTGGATTGAATAGATGTCAGCTCTAATACATAATCAAGTAACCTGAATTGATTTTTTCAATAAAAGTTTTTAAATAAAGCTGTAGTTTTGTTTTCTTTAAGGCGGCAGCTTTATTGTTCCACCCTGTATGTGTGTAGAACGGTTCCGTATATCTAATTGATGCGTGCATCGTCTTTTATTATTCCCAACAACCAAACGAGTGTCATCTTTTAATATTTTGACTTTTTGAGCTCTGTCCTTTATTCTGCTTCTAAACACGTCACACCCAACGTTTTCTTTACGTTTTTTTCTTTTCCAAGCCAATCCTTAAAAGGCAGCCGTCGCTCATTTCAGCAGTTATTTTTTCTTTGAAGAATAAAATACGCACCCAAAATCAAATACAGAAATAAAAGGCGCAAGAAAACAAAAGGCTTAGATACGAGAAACCACAAAGGTGAGATCGTTTATCTCTCTACGTTTTTTTTTTTTTTTTTTTTTTTTTGGAAGAACCGCAAAACATACGCCAGCCTCGTTCTGAGTAGACCAATTGCGTAACAAATAGTTTCGTTTTAACAGAAATTTCATGTCCGGAATTCTCACAAAGAACTATGATTTTTAACGTCTGTATTTCTTTTTATTTGCTTATTTCTACTTTCTTTCAATTATATGTATACTAGCGGGGATGTCTAGCGTTGCCCGGGTGTTTAGGTCATGTTATAAGGACCCCTTGGTGGGTGGGTAGTAAAAACAACAGTAACGGGGGTGTCCAGGTGTGTGTAGGTGGTGTAATAAGTAACCCCGGGGGGTGTAGAAAAAAGGTGGTAGTAGTGGGGCGGAAGGAATGAAAACAACAGTAGACAGAGGGTAACGGAAATAATATTTTTGGCCAATTTTTCGATATTTGTCGTCCAAGACGTCGAGCTTTAAAATGATACCGATCTCGTCAAGATCCGTTGCCTGTGTCGAAAGTGGTTGCGAGACATACAAACAAGCAAACACACACACACACACACACACACACACACACACATTCCCCTATTATAAATATGGATGGATTAGCAGGCCGCCAGATAAAATACGCATAAATATTATATTTTAATTCATGCACAAATTGGGAAATGTTCATGCGAGTATTATTTTATTTCATAAGTAAAGTAAAAAAAAGATACTCGAGCTGAGATCGAAATTAAAACTTAAAGACAGTGAGTTATGTACGATAACCATTAGGCCAACTCGACACGAACTTGAAAAAGTGTTTTCAAATCTATTTATTCTTCACAAAAGGAATATGTTACGTGAATGATAAACACATGCGGATCTGTGAAAGAGTTGGGAAATAGATAAAAATCCGATTGCCCCCACGTACTAATTTTTCAGTTTTGACCCCATAGTAACCCCTTTTCCCGGATGAAACCCGTTTCAAACTAATCCACATGTCTGAATACCCTATGTACTATGGTATTTCGAGATCTAATGCTTTTCATCAGAAGAGTAAAGAAAATTCTAGGTAACACAATAGGGATGGATATAACTCCTTTCCTAATAAAGAAATGCATTATTTTTCTAGTTCTGATTTCAGACTCAACTAAGGGGAACTGTCTGAGACAAACAAAAGTGCAGTACAGAGTTATTACCAAATTTTAGAGGCAACGCTCCGTACCCTTTTAAAAAGCGCGAAATCATTCTCTTGACACCAATCGAGAAAATATAGAATGCGATAGTCAATCTTGTCTTACGGAAAGAAAGCACGAAAACTAAACAATGATTAAAATGAAAATAGATATAAAGAGAAGTAAACGGTTGCTTTTTGTGATATGATTAAATAAAAAATGGAAACCTATAAAAAATCATTATTATGTCTTTAATTTTCGCGGAGATTGAAATGAAAACTTGTTAACTACTGTCCAAGTTGAAACGATAACACTTTTGCTTACACTGTACACTGTGATACAGCTGAAACTTTTCTACATTAATGATTATAATTTAGAGGGACCGAAATTATAATTTATAGGGACCGAAATTATAATTTATAGGGACAGAATTTGAATCTTACAACGCATTGAATCCTTAAAAGATTTACAACTGAAATTTGATGGACAAATACTAGATTGAAAAACGATAACACTTTTGCTTACACTGTACACTGTGATACAGCTGAAACTTTTCTACATTAATGATTATAATTTAGAGGGACCGAAATTATAATTTATAGGGACCGAAATTATAATTTATAGGGACAGAATTTGAATCTTACAACGCATTGAATCCTTAAAAGATTTACAACTGAAATTTGATGGACAAATACTAGATTGAAAAAATATTTGTCAGTTTCATTTCTGAGCATAGTTATATTCATATATATATATATATATATATATATATATATATGAACAAATGATTAATAAAACATGTTAAAAACATCTTGAAAAAGAGTTACGCGATTCCTTTAGAACTTACCTGTTGGATTGGAAGTTTTTAATTCGACCGTGTTTGGATTTTACCATTCTTGGATTTTTTACCCTTCACCGGACTATCCATTCATGTGAAATTTTTTTATCATTTTTTCTTTTACCTCCTATTCCCCTTACCTCACCCTTTTTTTTAACCAAGTAAAATCTGTGACTTACTTGCTGTTTCATTAAATACTTTTACATGCAAAATCCAATCCCGCATTTTGCTAATTCCTGCCCTCTGATGAAAAGGAGATTATTTCTTCGTAACTCCGCGGATTAAGGACTATCCCCTTATCTTGTGCTTTAAAAATTAAATATGTTTTTAACTCTTTTTCAAGATGTCTTTTAACATGTTTTATTAATCATTTCTTCAGATTATAAGCTCTATTTCCTTTTCGTTTTATTGAGCTTTTACATCTGGTTGAGATTACTTTACTTGTAAATATTTACTCTTTAATATTTATAATATATTTTAAGTTTACCATTTTGATTACCTTGGTAAACTTATTGTAATTTTTATTTCTTCATATATATATATATATATATATATATATATATATTTATATATATATATATATATTATATTGTCATGCGTGTTTTATATATAAGCAAATAATTTATAATTTCCTAAAGAGTATATGCATGAAAATAAATATATAGATCTTGGAATGGAATTATATTGCTATTCTTATAGTGTTAAAAAGTCCTCTTATGCTTCTAGAACAGTAGTTTATTTTTTGTAATTGCAAGTTGAAATGAACACTAATACGTTGCAAAATTTAAAAAGAACACAAATTGTAGAAATCCAACATTCTTTATTCACAAACGGTAAGCATCATTTGGGTGGACTCTTTCGATGATTAGTGCAAAAAATAAACGCTGTCCAAAATACAACTTTCCAGTTTATTTTTATTTTTATTCACTTCGATACTTTTTGTGAACAAGAGCGGTGGACCACTTGAAAAATCAAAAATCAAATATTAAATAAAAAAAAATCGTTTTCATGCTTCAACACACACAAACACACACAGGCACTTTATATATATATATATATATATATATATATATATATATATATATATATATATATATATATATATATATATATATATATATGAGTGTAGTTCCAAAAGTAAAGCTGCCTATTTTTTAACTCTAAAATTTGAAGAGTTTCGAAGATGGGAGTATTACCATTAAAACAAGAAACCTTTTGTTCTCCAGCATTCATATGTTTACATAGTCACCAGCATTTCCAATGCATTTTTGCAGGCGATGGAGGACGGTCGAGCATTGGCATCCGGTGCGCTCTGTAATACGAGGATATAAACTTTTTATCATTTTGTTTTTGTTAATTCAAAAAGTTGAAGAACTACAAAAACGTAGGTGTACCATAAAAATAAGCGACCTTTTATACTCCAGATTTTTTTTTTACTAAGTCACCACAATTCTCAATGCAATGGTTGCCATGGATTTAAAACCTAAAACATATCTCGTTTTAACGATGCAGCTCCAGTCTTAGTAGCTCTTCAACTATTTGAGTTAACCTCCGTGAGATATGTTATTTTTCGACTCATCTGATTGAATTTTTTTCATTATTTAATTTTAAAAGGTTTATTTATTTTAATGCATGTCGTGTCGAGTGCTTTAGCTAAAACGGGAACAAAATGGCAGATATGTGATGGTTATCTGGGTAATCTGAAATTTAGGACGTATGTAAGTGTCTAATCCATTAAATTAATGAATAAAAAAAAATCATGCAAAACGTAAAATAGTAACAGGAATCGCTATTAGATTCCATCCTAACAATAGTATTTTCATTAATCTCCTAATCTAGTTACATACTTTCAAAAAAGATCTACTCTTCGAAGATTTGTTATGTTTTTACGTTTTGCTCGCCATAAATTATTTGTTTTCCGGGCGCCATTTGTCTTTCGTGTTTGTTTTTTTTGTTTTGTTTTTGTTTTTGTTTTTTTTACTCTGCATGAATTTGTTTTCTTTTTTATTTATAATTTATTTATGTTAGTGTGCTTTTTTGTTTTGTTTTATAGTTTCCCGGTTCGTTTCGATCTCTTCCATTAAAGTAATTAATTTGGATCGATACGAGAGACGGCGAACAGATTAAATCAACCGGAAATCGTCTCTTGCGGATGGAAGAAAGCGCATGCACAGGTATGCGCAACGGTGGACCTCTTTCCGCCTCTCTGTTTTTCTAGATATATTCAGGAAGAAATTTGATCAGTTGGTTAACCTTTGAGCTTTGTTGCGGTGTTTGAGTTAAGAAAAAGTGCATTTGCAAAGCAAGTTCAATTACAAATATCGTAAAAGATGTAAGTTGCTATAAGTTAAAGCTGTTTTCTGGTTGCATGTTTCAAGCATACTGGTACTCTACAAGCCGATTAAGAAGCTGACCAGTAGAGTGAATTGCAAATGATAGATTATTAGAACAATGACAAGGAATGTTCTATCATGTATGTTGCGTAATTTGAACATATCGGAAATGAATGCGAATAAACTCGGCTTCCAAATAATAGCTATGACATAAAGATACGATGTGACATTATGGCCGACTGATGTCTTTGACTGGTTGAGAGGGTGAAAAAGACCAAGGGATAGACGACAAAAGAAAAGCAAGTAGGTTTAGAGACTAATAAATTGACCGAAATATATTCATGACTTTGTAGCGACAGCTAAATGTTTATGCAGAAAAATAAATGATATATATATATATATATATATATATATATGTGTGTGTGTGTGTGTGTATGTGTGTTTGTATGTATAGATATGCATATATCGATAAGGAGCAATATAACACACACACATTATATATATACGTATATATATATATGTGTGTGCGTGTGTGTGTGTGTATGTGTGTGTATGTATATATATGCATATATCGATAAGGAGCAATATAACACACACGCATATATATATGTATGTGTGTGTGTATGCATATATCGATAAGGAGCAATATAACACACACACATTATATATATATATATATATATATATATATATATATATATATATATATAAACAAGAAGGTTAGTTCAATATCTATAATTGTGTCTATATCTCTAGGAGCTTACACAACACAACAGTTTTATAAATAAATATATTGTCATTACGAATCTTTAGATTATGTTTAAATCCTACAGAAAGTAAAATGTAGTATCTCGACGTCTTTGGTCAGAATAAACAGCGTGAAGTCACTCTGACTGATTTTTATCATTAATATCGTACAAAAAGTGTAGTATCTGTTCGTATGGTTATCTAACCTGTCCCTAACCAATGAATGAAATGCTTCTAGATTTAGGTAATTTTAGTTTTAGTTCCAAACTCGAAAGCTGAATTTATTTACATGAAAAATCTGCATTTCGGTTTACTGAAAACAAACAGACACTACACTTTGTTCCTAAAACGTTTGATTTTTAAATAAATAAAGTCAGGAAATCCAGGTTATTACCTAAGTGACGAAGTAAGCAGAGTTTGGCCATTTGTAAAATGGTATTTAGGCTGTTATTTGCAGTATAATGCTTGCCCAGTGCAGTTCTAGGAGGGCAACCTTCCCAGGTGTGCTTCCGCCTTTAAGACATAGTTAGTTTATTGCTAATATCCTGAGGCGACTCTTCCGGGTCATACCGATTGAACTGTCCAGACTTTTTTTTTTTTTTTTTTTTTTTGCAAGTAAGAGAGCTCTCACATTAAGGCGCTGGCTCTTCAATCTGATTTCCTGACTCTTGTGTCACATTTTACCGCCATAAGAGAGAGAAATAACATCAAACACTTAACAACAGCCGTGTGGACGTTAGAAGTGCGGCGCTTCTACTGTGTGGGGTGGATGGGTAAATGTTAGTACTCACTCATGGGACACAATTTCTCAGTCCAAGGTTTTGCCGCTGGAACGCAATTGTGCGACGTAATTGAAGAGAATTGGGTCAGTTTGAATCAATCGTAATTTGGCGATAAAGCAAGGCGCAGGTTTTAAATCAATGAGGCGACGACGACGGCGGCGGCGGCGGCGGCGGCGGCGGCGATGGCATTTAAGCGTTTGGGAAGGGAGGAGGGGGGGACATGTCGCCCGGCACCACGTGACCGATAGACAAGTCTCCCGGATGACGACAAGGGACGCCAAATAAATAAACGGAGACAGAAATAACAAAGAAACAAAGCAGATACTGAATGAATTGCTGTGGAATGTTATTCGCGGCCGACGAGCACTTGCTGATGATAAATGTGTTAATTGTGAACAATTCGCAATAACAAGAGAAGGAAGACCATAATGCATACGCCCCCTCTATTGCTCCATTTATTTTGTTCTTTATCTATATAATATTACTCTTTGTCTGTCTGTCCGTTCCAGTCTTTATCGGAAAATATTGGCTGATTGACTAAAATTTTGTATGATTCTTTGTTATAATAAGTGTGTGGAACTAAGTATTATGGTATCCATTCAATGTGCCGTTAAGAATCAGTAGGGATTAATAGGGATTTGTAATCACAATATCACCTTCACCTTCACTTTTTCTTTGAAAATATTGGCCTATCTATTATTCATTAATCGATCACAAATTCAAGCAAGAAATTAAAATAAAGATTGCCACTTGGCACACGGATTATCATAGAAATAATAAATCGATAAAAATGAATTAGAATCAATCTGAAATTATATAAAACTTTTATTGTGAATTAAACTTACTGAATTCATTTATATATTGAATTTCTATTTTCTTCTGTATTAATCTCTCAAACTTACGACGACCAAGTCTAAATTATATATATATATATATATATATATATATATATATATATATATATATATACTAGCAGAAGCACCCGTCGTTGACTGGGTTCAAAAACAGCCTACAGAAAATGGACAGTGATAGATGAAAGTATCATAGGTTATGAAAAAGACTGTGTTGTAAAGAGATAGGTTTAGATACTCAAAAATTTTACCCTAAGCAAAATATGATGAAAGTAAAGATAATTTTCGCGAAAATATATTTTTTATATCAACTTTGTTTCCATTCGTAGCCAAGAGTGACCAGCAAAATGATGTTTCCTTACAAAGATACAATGTTATATACATAATAATATAAATATACAAGACATAAATGTTACTATAATCAATAAAAGTTACTTTTGTGGTAGAAAAGTTCATTGGTTTGTATTTTTAAGTAGTTTGTTAAAAGTTTGTTTTTTTAATTCACGAACCGTTTTAAACAGAAATCAAAATGGCAGCGACATTGAAATGGAGAGCCCCGTTTTGAATTTGAAGGAGGGCACCTGAGCATTCCATGTTAACAATTTAAGAGAGTTCCGTAAACGTAAGGAATATTTATAAACATATTTTGATGTTTTCCGTTATTTTGAGGAATATTCGATTATGGCATGTGTATTTAATATAAAAATTCATTTAAGTAGTTATCGCCTCAAATTTCGTTTTAATTTCGGTTCGCTGAAATTATTTCAAGTAAAGAGCATTATTTTAAAACAACAAAAAAACATGAACTGAACTTTTATTGACTATGGTAACATTTATTTCTTGTATGGTTTTTTTCGGGTAGTCGTTCGTTGCTAAACACTCTTACTAAATAATATCGACGAAATATCGAAAAACAAAGAAACAAAAACAGTTTTAAAAATAATGAAGCTTTACTTACTTTAGTAAAATAATCCGAAACAGCAAAATGTGATATTAAAAAGTAAACACGTAATTACTGTAGTTTTTTTAAAGCAAAGAATCGATATAAATATAAATAAGAAGAAAAGTGCGCCCTTTTCAAGCAGAATAGCTTCGTTTCAGTTTTACAGTATAGAACGGTGTAGTATTGCGCCGTTGGATTAAGGGTTGTACTATTGTAATGTAAAGAACACGCAGAAAGACGGAATCAACTGAATTCCTTCAAGTACACTGACAAAAAAGACAAAAAAAAGCTTAAAAAGGTTATGTAAATGTTTTTAAAAAGACTCGTAATCACGTGAGCAGGATGTTTTCCTTCTTTTGACACGATAACAAGTAACGTTCTTATTTTTTATTATTTATCTATTTATCTATTTTCGAAAGACTGCCACGTGCAAGTGGAGAAGGAAAAAGAGCTATGCAAAATTCGTGTCGAGAATTGTCTGAAGTTCCGACTTTTTTCTTTTTTTGTCTTTCACTTTAATAATAACGTGAATTTATGAGGTGAATTTATTCGACACAATATGATTCAACTCAAAAAATAAATAAATAAAAGCTAACGTGAATTAATATTAAAGTTAAAGTGTTATTGTGGACCCTCACCCCTTTTAAAAAACCTTGTTAAACTTTGTGACATATGTTCATTCTATAGAGGTTAGGCGCGAACGAACACCCAATAACTTTATTATACCATATTTCTTCAAACTGAAACATAATTATCAAAGTATACTTACGCAAATAGATATGAAAAGTATTTTTTTAAATGTGTGCCATATTTCCATGACGTAAAGGCGCAAACAGATTCCACAATTTTATTATACAATCTCTATTTAAGTTAAAACATACTTATCAAAGTATTCTTATGTAAATCTATATAAAAACCCTTGTAAACGTTTTTTTTTTTCATTTTTTATTTCCATACTTTGTGGACCAGGCGCGAACCACCGTTCTGCCAGATCAAATATACCCATTCCTGATCCTCGATACATCTATCATTACATGTAATCAGTTTTTTTTAAGTAGTCAACCATATAGGAGCCTATTCGTGACCACACACCCACACACACGCGCACCCCCCCACACACACACACAGACGTTCAGCTTTATATTATAGATTTATATATGTAGATTGAATTTGAAATTACTTGAAATATTTATATCTATATATATATATTATTTATTTTGTATTTAATAATAAAACAGTCACTTGTTATATATATATATATATATATATATATATTGTTTTGTGTATATGTGTGTGTGCGTGTGTGTGTGTATGTGTGTGTGTATTGTGTAAAAATATGGACGATTGTTCAGATCTGAGGAAAACTACCTCCCAGTTCTCCAAGAAAATGGAAATTTATACCGTAACTAATCACGCTGAAATTAACCAAATTGATATAACTTTAAAAGCGACAAAAATGGCACAAAATTCTACTGGGCCTTCGTATCGTAACCGTAGCCGCACCCGATCATAGCACCAATCCTTGTAGTAGTATAATCAGTAACTTTGATGAGTAGCTTACGGCGAAACGGGATGCCCGTATATAATTGTTGTAAACACACACACATTATATATATATATATATATATATATATATATATATATATATATATATATATATATATATATATATATATATATATATATATAGTCTAAAGAATCGTTGAGTGACAAAAATATGAAAGAATAAGAATAAAGAATGGAGTGTCCCCGGAAAAAAAACCTACAAAATTTAATTTTATCGCAAACTTGACACTTGCGTAAGAAGTCTACAATTACATAACAGAATGTAACTATATTAGAATAAATAAAGAAAAAAATAAAATTTAACCACAATTTTTCTATAGAAATCGGGGATAATCAGTTGCCTACCATATAGCTGTTTCGGAGATTAAAAACAGGACAGCGGTAAAATACATGGCTCTCCAGTGGAAAATACCATTTGCCCAATAACAAAATAAAGAAACAATACAGTTACTATTTATACTAATATATAAGAAAATGAACTATTAATAATATATATAAGTAAATTTAATAATAAGATTTTAAGATCTATTATATATATGTATATATACACGCACACATATATATATATATTACACACACACGCACATATATACATTTATATATATATATAAATATATATATATACACATATATATACACACACGTATATATATTACACACACATATGTTTATATATATGTGCAGATATATATATATACACATATATATACATATATATACACATATATATACATATATATGCATATATATATACACTAGACCACCCGTGACCCGTTGGGTCAGTACGTTATATTAGCTATGGAATTCATGTATGAGCGTGACACTTGTGGCATAAAGAAAATAGTTTTTTTTTACATAATAGAAGCATTTCTATGAAAGTATATTAAAATGAAAAAAGAATATAGATAGATTTCTATGAGTCGTTCTGTTTATTATAATTGTTATTTTTTTTTAAATTACAGTTACTGAATTATAAGTGGTTGGTCATACTTATAGGTAAATATGCACTGAACAGGTATCATAATCCTTATTATAGTTAAATTCAAATTTTGATATATCATCTTTTAAATGAAATTGTTAGTTGAAAGTACAGAATAATAAAAAAAACACTCTCCACATGTTAATAATGGCTTTTTAAATAGAAAATGAAAATAAAATGTAACTTTTTTCATTTAATTTAAGCAAACATTCAGTACCCATTGTGTAAAGGAAAACACTATTTAATGTAATAGAAATGTGTGCATTTACCGATTCAGCTTTCCGTTTGGAAATGTAAGCAGACGACTTTAAAAAACATGGGAAGAAGAAAAAGAAATTTTTTTGTAATAACGCCCTCTAGTAAAAAGGTCTGCATTAGTTAAGGGGGATAACTCTATCCAGTTTTACATCGCTCTCTTTTTCTTTCTCTCACACATACACGTAACTATTTCTCGCGTACGTAACGAAAACAGAGGGAGTAGGAGTGTTGAAATCTATTAGAGGGAAAGTGAGAGGTGTTTTCTTTCCATAAATTGTATAGGGTAATATTTCATATTATTAATAGATTCATAGATAAATAGATTTTATAATATATATTATAATTATCTATGAATCTATGTATTATTTGTATATATAAATAACTATTTGATCAAATTAAATGAAATTGTTTGTATTAAAAGCGATATAAAAATTCCGGAATTGGAATAACGGATTGAAGACGTTGCTATTTACGCATGCGCAACCGGATGTTGAAAACCGGAAATCTGATTGCAAACATACAAGATCCATAGACTTTTAGTATTATATAGATTACACACACATATATATGCATATATATACACATATATACACATATATATCACACGCATATATACACATATACATATATATATATTACGCACATACACATACACACACATATATATACTCATATTTATATACACACCTATACATATATTAAACACACGCATATATATATATATATATATATATATATATATATATATATATATATATATATATATATATATATATTCCAATGCAGTAACTAAATGATATTTTTTTAAAATAATTTTTGTTAATCAATATATTTTATTTGATATCGTTGTGTTTGTATTGTTATACGCTTGAGAAAGATTCTGGGAATTGTGTGTTTATCATTATTCCTGGTTGTTTCTGCACGCATAGATCGTCAAGTGTGGCTCTGTAATTTTTATTTTGTTTATTTCGTTTGCAAATTTTATCGGCAATTGCAAACGCGTACATCGGAAATCCTTCCTCGAAGACAGCAATCTAAATCCAAGGTTTACACTATTTCTTGCAAATAAACAGAGAATGTGTTGAATAAAGCTTAACACTTGAATGCGCTGCACTAAGTAACCCCTTCGAAGAAAACGTCTGAGCATTTCCGTATACCTTTCTCACCCTTGCGACCTATACAGTATTGACACACCACGATTCTCCCGTACTCAGAATAGCTACAGGTCACTTGCGGTGCACTGGTTGACCTCTAAATACCTCTACCGAAAATAATGTTACGATAGCTAAATTAACTTTTTAAAGGCCAGGCTGTCTGGTTTTAGCTCTTTTTTTTTTACCTATTTTTACTGAAAATTTTAGCTTCGTACATTTTTTATAGTCTGGGAAACTAGAGAATCGAGTTTTGTTTCTTAGTGTATCGATTTTGTGTGTGACAGAACGCAAAAAAAAGTAACTAAACATAAGGACCTCAAGAATGACTTAAACTCAACATTGTCCGTGAAATAAAGAAATATCATATCGATCTATCGAAAAAGAAATCATATAATAAAGAATGTAGATATGATCCCTGAAAGTGTAAACGGTTATTATCAAGATTTCTCCATATATTAAAAAACAATAATTTAAAAAAAATTCGCTGTACGATGTAGGCACTCGTGACAAAATGAAATTATCATATTTCAAAAATCTCTTAAATTGATAAATTTGTTTATTTTTATGAAAGGAAAACACATTTTATAAGTAACCGAAGAGCAGCTGTTGTGTCCACCATTCTGAAACCATTTAAAAAAAAACAAATACAGATAACTCAATAATAATTCAAAATATGCAAGAGTTACGAATTCTCATTAATCGCTTAAATATGATTTCCTTCATAAGAAATAAAATACTCGATAAATTTAGGTATTTTTGAAATATGATATTTTCCTCTCATCACAACTACGTACGTCATATCGATTTTTCTTTTCATTTTTCAATATTTGGTAATTCTAAACAAGTGTTAACTACTGTAGCGCTACAATGGCGAGTAAGCGGAATTTAGCTGCTATATATATTTAATTGACGAAGTTACTGGATTCAAAATTATCGCAAAGTCAGCTGCAAGTTTTTTTTTGGGGGGGACAAGGTGTCACACTAAAGATAGCTCGTATATTCATGTATAAAAATCTAGTATATGCACGCATAAAAAACATGGCCACAGACCAAAAGTTAACTGAACTGTACTCCTGATCTGAAATGGAACACGTACATCAAGTCTGTTGCCAAGGCGCTGGGAAAATGGTGAGATGCTTCTACTGATCCAGAAGATATCTCACTACTGATGCAATTCTCTATCTATGTAAAAGCCAAGTACGTCCAAGGATGGAGTACTGTTGCCACATCTGGACAGGAGCGGCTAAAAACAGCCTATCCTGCCTTGAGAGAGTACAAAATAGACTTCGTGGCTTAGTGGGGGATGCTCTTTTCTCTTCCCTGCAACCTCTTTCCAACAGAAGAGACGTTACGAGCCTGTCTTTGTTTTATCGTTATTTCCATGGCAAGTGCCCGTCTGAACTCCAATTTCTGATCCCTCCTCGCCAATCTTTCATGATAAACATCCGTCTAGCTGAACCACTGTCAATAATTTTCCCCACTCTTTATCTGTGCCTAAATCAAAACGTAGATTCCATGAACAAAGCTTCTTTCTTAGAAGTGCACGCCTGTGGAACTCTCTTCCGTTTCCCACCTGACTACAACTTGGATGTTTCAAGTCCAACATAAACAAATTCCTGATTAATCGTCCCCTTAAGTAAGACACTTTATCAAATCTCCAATACTAACAATTACTACGATACTATCCCATTGATTACTGTACACCCAATAGCCATTATCTCCGAGTAGCTTCCGGCCCTTGATAAGAGGTGACCGCCATGTGAAAATAAACCAAAAAATACTCTAGATAGTACAGGCATCAGCACACATCTACCATTTAGAGATCACTTGGATGTAAATTTAACTGATAGGGAAATCAGGTGCTAACCTCAAGAGGTGGTTTCTTGATCTCTTCGAACTAACGGATCTAAACAACGAAAAAGTTAAGAGAAATAGCATACCTACTAAACATTATCCTGTTTATAACGTCTCTTTGAAGAAGGGTTTCTCATGAACTTACTTTAACATACTAGTAAACCCTGATCAAATATTCAAGATTGATGACAACATTCTGTCGAATAAACTTCGTAGCCTAGCAGCAGATGCCCTTTTCTCTTCCCTGCAACCTCTTTCTCACGGAAGGGATATTGCGAGTCAGTCTCTACTTTATCGTGATTTTCAAGGCAAGTGCTCGTCTGAGCTCCAATATATAATCCCGCCTTTTACTTTTACGAGAAACACTCGTTTAGTTGAAAACACTATCAATAATTTCCCCCATTCTTTATCTGTGCCTAAACCTAAACGTAAATTCCATGAACAAAGTTTCTTTCTTAGAACTGCACGCCTGTTGAACTGTTTTCTGTTTGCCTGCTTTCGAGCTGACTACAACATGGTTGTCTTCAAGTCCAACGTAGACAAGTTCTTTACGAGCCGTTCGGCTTAAGTTAACAAATTTACCGAATTTCCATTACTAACGATTACTATATTGTCCAATTTACTACTGTACACGCTTTATCCCCGAGTGGCCTCTGAGCCTTGATAAGTGGTGATGTAAAAAAAATAAGACAATAGCTTTCTGCATCTTCTATGGCTATACAGTTGGAAGCTGGTATTGGCTTTCAGGCCTGGGTGGGTGCTAAAGAGACCTAGATTTGCTTAGTTACCAGGATTTTCATTTCAGACAAAGTTCGACTATGAAGCAAACTAATACAGCCGGAGAAGGAAAGATGTTGCACTGCTTTATCATTCGCTAACCGGGACTTGAACCGGATTTTTTTTTTTTTTTTTTTTTTTTGTCGGGGGTTACTCTCTTAGCCTTTGCTTATTCAAGATAAGAGTATTCGAAGCTCAAATAAGATCCCATTAGATGTAGGTATACACTCGTTTAGACTAGGAATGATGGACCTTTTCCTAGTTATGTTACTCTAATAAAAGCATTAATCTAGATACTTCAAACTAGTAGATGTATTCTTATCTTGGAATCCTGTAAGAGAATGAAACCAAGGAAATATATAATATATTATCTTTGCAATTACGGAGAGGAAAATTAATGCCACTTGCATCTTCACTGACTCAACGTTTGAAAGAAAAAAAATAGAATTTAATATGATGAATTTTATATAAAATATCAAGTGTTAGTTCCAAGAAGATGATCCCTTGTTTTTCTGGAAATTCGACTGAAGAAAAATTAAACAAACGCGGGAATTTATTCCTGCTTTTGTATCTGCTTGTTCTTGAACGTCCCCCTTTGTGATCCTTGCAAAGTGAAGGTTTGCCCCCTGAATTCAATGCTCTTTATCTGCACTTGAAAAAAATAAACTTAGTCGGCCCAAGACTATTGGAATACAAAAGATATTTATTCAATTTGATCTTTCTTCCATATTTATTCTTTATTTCTTAGAACTTCGGCGAAAGTTAAATTAAACTAAAATAGTATATATATACATAGGCTCGCTTATATGTAGATCACTTTCATGTAAGTAAGGGTCGTTTTTATTTTAGGAATATTTCGGTCGTATATGTATCATTTAATTTTCAATATCGTAAAGATTAAATAAGTGAAAATATAAATTTGTTTTAAACGGAAACTGTACGAGACTTTTTCAAGTCTCACACAAAAACACACATTCACATTTCAAGCTATGTCATATACATACGCGCCCACGTCCACACACACGTACATTTATTCACGTTTGCGTACATACACTCACATTCGCGTGTATATACACACGCGCTAACGCACACATATGTACTCACACACGCGCACACGAACGCCCACATGGACGACGTTACTTCCGCTTTCTAAGGATTTATACACATGTGCAAATGACCACCGGAAATAAGTATAAAAAAGGGAGCAACAACCGGCTTCTTCCTTTTCGAGACTAGCCTCCTAGATGGCTGGTCGGCGCGCTAGCCGCCACCGTTTCGGCGCGCGCACACGCGTACCTCACGCCCACTTTCTACTATGTATGGGGCACGAGCTAACAGACTGTATGTACACATTCCCACTCTTTCTCTCTCTATCTACTACTGGTCCCTGAGAACACCTTCGCGTAGCTGACTACTAACTGATGACAACTCTCATAGTCTCTTCTTTGTCTACACGCTGGACTAGGATTCTCATTTTCACTATAACACTCATTTCTCTTCCCACGCGCGAACAAACGATAGTGACCCGAACCTGAGATGAAAACACATTTCCTATTCTTGCTACAACACCAGTCCCGTAACGAACATTGGTTGCACACGCGCAGACATGAACACATGTTATAACTAAAACGTTCATTCTTTCAACAGCAAATAAACGACGTTTATCTTATCCATCAATTGAGTCTTTGTTTCCTTCAATTCCATTCGTTTCATTATTTTAATGTGGCGAGCTAGGGTATTATATCCTGGTCCGCTACAAAACACTTGACTGTGGATGATGAATACAAAAAGATAGGTATCTATTAATTGAATTGTTTTTTTTTATGGTATCTACATTTATTGTAAACAAAGAGAACGGAGATTCGTTCGCAGAAAAGAATTAATTTATGAAATATAATATTCTTAGATGGTTTCTATTTCTGTCTGTTCGCAACATTTTTACATGGGTGTATCTCAAAGAAAAATTTACATCAATAAACCTGGAACTCTAGAAAGACGGAACATTTTGTTCGGGGAATTAAAAACGCAATTGAGTGATCCTGACAATCCGCCCTTGATAATGTTTATGCAGCTGCACATTTTGAGTGCAAACACACGCAGAATACTAAAATTATGATAAAGTTTTGGTTGTTTACTTCTTACGAAAATAATCGGCAATCAACGGCGTAAAATCGCTGACAAAACATCAATCTCCTCAACTAATGACTGAAATACAATAGAGAGTACACTTAGCATCTAGGGAAATACCATTAAATTATATTATACTGGCATTTCAGCCCGGTGTTGCTCGGGTGTTTGGAGGTGTATGTTGAGCAAAAAATAAAAAAAGTGATAGTAGGAAGGCAGACTCGAACCCGTACGGCGAAGGAGGAAAAGAACGGGGAAAAATGTGACGTTCTTGCTGTTACGACAACCGCCAAACCGGAAGTGACGTAGGTTTAAATTAAGGTTAGACACTCGAAAGGAGAGGATGACTTTCGAAAGTATCGATGATAAAAGCGACCCCGCCCTGTAGAAAAGTGCCAAGTTGAGGATGATGAAATTAATGTTTTTAACCAATATTTCGGTATTTATCGAACTTCAAAACGATATTTATCTTGTGAAAATCCGTCGTTTTGTCGAAAGTTTTAGGCAGACATGCAAACATACATAATACATTTATATATTTGTAGCTCAAATTTTCGACACCAACCGATCAAAAAGCTTGCCCTATCTCTAAATACCCTTTATGTAAAATTTCAAATGTTTAGACCAGAAATTGTCTGAGTAATTTAGTAGAGACCGCAGAGGTCAATTTTTTTTTGACTTTCACCCATATTATGACCCCTTAATATTTATTGTTTTAGGTTCAAATCATATTATAATGATAGCTCCATGTGCAAGGAACCTATATCTAAAGTTTCAATTGTTTATACCCAAAATTGTCGGAGGAGTTTGGTAGAGTTCTCAAATGTCCAATCGTTAAACTTTGACCCCTAAACAGACAAATTTCTGGCCGAAAACGGATTACTAAAATTTTCCCAAATCTCCATACCCTGTATATCAAATTTCGAGTCTGTAGACTGAAAATTGACAGACACTTTCACTTTTATAGATATACTAGCATGGTTGCCCGGGTGTTTGAAGGTGTGTGTTTAGCAAAATAAATAAAGTGGTAGTAGGAAGGCAGGCTCGAACCCGTACCGCAAAGGAGGAAAAGAACGGGGAAAAACCTAACGTTTATGCCGTTACGACCACCGCCAAACCGGAAGCGATATTTTTTTAAAATTAAGGTTAGACAATCTGAAAGAGAGGATAACTTTAAAAAATATCGGCGAAAAAAAGTGCCTCCCCTGTAGAAAAGTGCCTAGTTGAAGGGGAAGATATTAATGTTTTTAGCCATTTTTTCTATATTTGTCGTATGAAAGGTCGAACTTTAAAACGATACTGATCTTGGTAAAATCTGTTACTTCTATTGAAAGTTTAAGGCAGATATGTAAACAGACATACATACATACATACATACATACATTTATATATTGGTAACTAAAGATTTTCGACCCAAACTGATCAAAAAGCTTGCCCTATCTCTGAATACCCTTTATGTAAAATTTCACATATTTAGACCAGAAATTGTCTGAGTAATTTGGAAGAGACTGAAGAGGTCAATTTTTTAAAAAACTTTTACCCCTACTATGACCCCTTAAAATTTATTGTTTATTGGGCTCAAATCAAGTTATTAAGTTAGATCCATGTCCAAGGAACCTATACCTATAATTTCACGTGCGTAGACCCAAAATTGTCGGAGGAGTTTGGTAGAGTTCTCAAATGTCAAATCGTTGAACTTTGATCCCTTAATCGCCAAATTTCTGGCAAAAAACCGTTCACGTCGATTTTCCCAAATCTCAATACCCTGTATATCAAATTTCGAGTCTGTAGATTAAAAATTGACAGAGTTATTGCGTAGGGAAATGTACACAGACACACACACGTTCACTTATATATATATATATATATATATATATATATATATATATATATATATATATATATATACTAGCAATGGGCCCGGCGTTGCCTGGGTGTTTGGAGGTGTATGCTGAGCAAAAAACAAAAAAACAAAAACAAAATAAAAACGGTAATTTTTTTATACTTTGACCCCTATTATAAGCCCTTAATATTTATAGTTTTGGGCTCAAATCAAATTATATAGTTAGATCCATGTCCAAGGAACCAATATATATAATGTCAAGTGTTTAGACCCAAAATTGTCGGAGGAGTTTGGTAGAGTTCTCAAAGGTAAAATCGTTGAACTTGGACCCCTTAGCAGCCGAATTTCCGGCCCAAACCGATCACATCGATTTTCCAAATCTCAGTACCTTGTATATCAAATTTCGAGTCCGTAGACTAAGAATTGACAGAGTTATTGCGTAGGGAAATGTACACAGACACACACACAGACACGTTCACTTATATATATATATATATATATATATATATATATATATTATATTATATTATATTATAGGTACATCAATAGTAACGACTGATGTGCTTACTTTAATATAGGTAACATCATTACAAATTATCTGATCCTAAAATACAAATTGGAAACAAATGTGATAAAAGGTTTTCGAAATTTTAACGGAATTCAGGGATGTAATATTTTATCAAATGTTGTACAACATCGAATACGTCAGATTGAAAAAAAGATTTTAAGATCAAATAGACGCCCATAAAATCAACTAAACTAACAATTCACCAACTAGCATAAAAGATTAAAAGGAAGAAAATTCAATAATCAGAATTACACCGCGGAAGACACAACAATGTCCAAAATCAGACTTGTGTAGTGTGTATTAAATTTTATTTTTGGAAAAAAATAATTTAATACAGTTTTGTGTTTATATAGTATTTGTCGAAAGTATATATTAGATTTTAAGTGAAAAAATAAATTATATGGCCATGTACGAGGTGCCTTCATCACGTTTCCAGACGTTATTATAGGCACTTTTCTTAATAGTACACACATTAAACTTCTGTCATTTGATCTCTAATGGACTTGTTGTACTGTTCCATCAACTTCTCGAAGGTTCAATAGAAGTTTTGTGTGAGCGTGTCAATGGCCCTCATCCCAGCCTCTTTCATCCCAGTTATCTCATAACGATAGCCGCTAAAGTGTTTTTTTTTTTTTTTTTTTTTTTTTTTTACAAAGGCATCACCACATTATCAAGGCCCAGAGGCCACTCAAGGATAAGGGTTAAAGAGTGTACAGTAGAAATTGGTCAATATAGTAATCATTAGTAATGAAAATTTGGTAAATTTAATAACTTATATGGAACGGCTCATCAAGAACTTATTTACTTTAGACTTGAACACAACCATATTGTAGTCAGCCGGAAAGCAGGAAAACGGAAGACAGTTCCTCGAGCTTAGGAAATAAGCTAAAGCCACAGGGCGTAAGGTCTGAACTATAGGGAGGATGGGGAACGGTATAGCTTCCCATCTTTGTTTGTGATCTTTTCTGAACACCCTTGGGACAAACTTTGCATTTTTGAAATTCATCAGTGACAATCAGGCTATAATAGAGTGCATTCTAATTCCTGCTGTAGCTGTTCATTTCAACCTGAAATCATAAAAATTGGTCACTAGTCTCATAAGATGTATTGCTAGAACATACTGAATTTTCAGGGGTCTACGACAATTTTTAATGCCTCTACAACATAGTGTAGAAATTGTTGAAGTCACCTCTTACCTTAAAGAGAAAATTATCCTAATCAAATCTTCGAGAAAATAACCGGGAAGAAGCGAAATCAATTTATCTTTAATTTGCTGGGATATACGTTTTTACCCTGTTTGAATTAGGATCAACAAATTTTTCACACTTCCAATACGTTTATAGTCATCGAAATCCGCGGAATTGCCCATTTTTCAATATAATTGATTGACACAAACTTAAGCACAATTATAGGAAAACGAACACTTGTTTGCAGAAATGAAGAATAATAAAAAGTAAATTATTCATGAAATATAACATCTTTTTAATGGTTTCAATTTCCAACTAAACACAATCCATTAAAATAACATTAAAAAGTATATTAAAGTAACAATCACGCAGAAATCGCTCAATGATTTCTTGGCCACTCCGGGTGAACGCACACAACCGATCTGAAGTGGAGAAAATGATAATCAGTGCAGACCACAAGATTCGTACTCAGTTGTAAGGACATCTTTAAATTTGGTATTCAACCCCCCCCATATATATATATATATATATATATATATATATATATATATGTATATATATATATATGTATATATATATATATATATATATATATATATATTTCTGTGGAAATATACTTTATTTCCTTATAATATATACTATTCCATATTTACGAAACCAAATGTAATTAAACTATATATATATGTGTGTGTGTGTGTATGACTATTTATACATATAGATACATTAATACACCACCCACACTCACACATGCATACATTTATACATATAATAATGGCTGGATAGTTTTGGTTTCCAACATGTTAATCAACTGAAACTTCCGTGTTTATGAAAATGTGTTCGACCAATAAAAAGAGCGTGATTGTAATACGTTTAATTATAAAAAAAATATGAATACATATGTGCATGAATATTTCTTTACAGAGATAGCACTACTCACGATGGTTAACTTACATTAGCTTTTACAAGGAATAGTGCACCTTCTCCAAGTGATGTTGCATCAAGTAACAGCACGAAGCTGGATACTCTACCAGACTAGATAAATTCTTGTCCTGGAATCCAATAAAACCCAGAGAACTAAACTGAAACGTATGAAAATAGATAATTGGGGAAAAGAACATTATGTTCTCAATTTCATTACTAACTCAGTGTTTGAGAGATAAAAAAAAAACTTTAATGGAACATTCAAATATCTATGTATCTCATATACAGTCCAAGTGTTAACCCCAGGTTGCGGGCCTCTTGGTTTCTTAGAACTTCGACAGAAGTAATATATATATATATATATATATATATATATATATATATATATATATATATATATATATATATATATATACACACACAGGGTGCCCACAAAGTCTGGCTTCATAATCTACAGGATCCTTCCACAAAGTCTGGCTACATAATGTAGCCAAACTTTGTGGACACCATATATATATATATATATATATATATATATATATATATATATATATATATATATATATATATATATATATATATATATATATATGTATATATTTAAATAAATGTTTGGAGGTACAGAATTTATATACAGTTTTGAATAAAATAGGCGGAAGTTTCTCAAGAGTTCTTTCGGCTATCATCTCACCAGGAGAAAATCGATAGCGTACAAAATAATATTATGTCGAAAATAAAGAGTTCTAATGGGGAACTTATTGAATGTGCCAAAAGTACGGGGACACTAAAATAAATTTATTAACGTTTAAAAACGATTAAAATATTGGCACAACGAGGGAAGAAAAAAAAACAAAAAAAACGGGGGAAAAATTTTATATATATATATATATATATATATATATATATATATATATATATATATATGCAGAGAGAGATGGAGAGGGAGAGAGAGAGAGGGAGAGAGAGAGAGAGAGAGAGGTTTGGTGTTTGGCGTGCCAAGTTTAAGGTTACTCCGATATAGTGAATCCCTCTTAAAAATACCGTTGATAAAGACCTTAATTCACGTGCAATCTATCTATGTATAAAACAGTAAGACTAGATTATTAAGTCTTTGTTGAGCAACAATTTTAGCAGAAAACTGAAAAGTGCAACTATTTTCCCAAGCTTATCTTACTTTGAAATAATATTTGGTCTAGACAAGTGAAGTTGTTTATTACGCAACTCTTGCTTCCAGATACGCCTCATTATAGGCACACTTTGAAGCGGTCTCACTTGTATTCATACATTTGTTTATATAATAGAATGGATGCGTACTATCTGGCTCTGGCCTTTTAAAACATTAATGTTGGCCAGATTGTGTTTCCGCGTAAAAAGGAAGTTTTCTTGGATGACTTTGATGTTCTTTTTTTATTTTCCCTTTCCAATGTTATTTATGTGTGGTCATCTGGACCGGTGAGGCCTCACCCTTTTCTGTGAAGAAGCCGTTTTAGGGTAAACGATTTGTATAATTAACGGTTTTACTTTCAGGTCAAGAAGAAATTATGTAAATCATGTTAATGTTTGATTTACACGGCGGTGGGCCGGCAGAGGAAAAAGGGAGATTTTCTAATATACAAACGCACGCACACATGCATACTTTCAAAAGAGAGATATCAATCATGTCAGTTATTATAGGTGGCACAGGGCTTATGAAGAGGAACCTGAAGTCCTACCTAACTAATATTCCTGGTGAACCAAGTGCAAAAGAGATCCAGACAATTGCACAAGGGAACAACAAGGATACTAAAAAGAGCGCTCGGTTGGTTTCAATAAAAAACAGGGAAATATTGAAATATTGGCAGCTGGTTTGGCTGTCCCATAAATATCATTACAATCTTCAAATAAAGAAAATTAAATATATATATATATATATATATACATACATATATATATATATATATATATATATATATATATATATGGGTGTGTGTGTGTGTGTGTGTGTGTGTTTTGAAAGCGCGTTAAGATGCAAATATTTTCTTTTAAACAAAGCAGTCAATTGTTTTTTCTTGCTTTTTTAAAAATATAACTAAGTTTATTTTCCTTTTAAAACTTTAAATGCTTCACATTAATTTTTGATAGTAACGTATCAATCATGAAAGGATAAAAGAGTTCCATTGCGTGAGTACAAGGTGCCTTAAATAAGTTTCCAGACAGTTTAAGTATGAACTTTTAAAACTGTCGTAGACTCTTAAAAATTCAGCATGTTATTGTTATGAGATAACTAAGCATTTTTTTTAAATTTCAAATGAACAGCTACAACAGAAAGTTGAATACACCCTTCTAAAGCCTGATTGTCAGAGCTTGTTAATTTATAAGAATGCAATCTAGGCATGAAGATACTTAAGAAGAACACTTCTGTTTTAAACTTGATAAAAAACCAAGAAATGTATGGAATGCTTCAGTCTGCTTTTGGACCATATTGCATGAATCAAGGATCGGTTTTTGAGTTGCATAAGAGATTCAAGGAAGGCTGTGAGTCTGTGAGGGATGATGAAAGGTGTGTGAGGAGTAAAAATGTCAGAACAAAATGGTTGATTAGCCAAATAAAGAATTTCATAGATAAATACCGTCGTGTGTCTATAAAAACAATAAGTGCACAATTTGATGTCAGTGTGGGAACTGTACACACACTTATTAACGAGGAGCGGAAGATGCGGAAGATTTTCGCGAATGCACCAGTCCACAACTCCATTCTTTTCACAGACGATTTTGATTTGACCAAGACGGACATCCAAAGAGTTGTTCATCCTCGCTATAGACCAGACCTTTCTCCCTGTTACTTTTGCTGATTCCCTAAGCTCAAGGAAAATTTATAGAGGCTGTGTTTATGAGGCAACTGAGGAAATGAAGGAAGTGTGATGATGGTCATTGACACGATTAAACAATATGACTTCCATGAGCCTTCCAGAAGTTGTTGGAATGGTACAACAAGTGTGTTGCAACCGAAGGAGATTACTTCGAATAGCACTAAGGTTTAATGTGTATACTAGCAATAAAAGTTCCCATACAAAAAAGTCTGGAAACACGTCTGGAAGGCGTTTAGTATGAAAAGATTAGAGAAAATGATTTTCAGTTTTATTTACGATGCACTAAATTGCACTTGGGCGGTCGAACCTTATTATTATTCTTTTTTTTTTTTTGGTTGCTAGTACAGGAGAGATTGATTTCTTTACGTTTAGCTGGGATCATGTTTTCTAATGCTGTAAATAAGGAAAAAAAAAAAGGTGCAACTCAACCATTCCTAATTTAAATTATTAGAAAAACTA
>NC_136496.1:7932728-7935228 GCF_053919585.1 Euprymna scolopes | reverse complement strand
AACCAAGATGGCGGCGTAGTTCAGATCAGTAACCAAGATGGCGGCGAAGAATTAAATGCAGTCCGTGATGTAGCAAATGGCGAACTGACTGAATCCAAAATTCGACGATTTTTTATAATAATTTTGCGACGTTTTGATTGGTTGTTTAGCACAGCCGTTGGTTATAAAAATGATTGGCGAATCCATTCGTCTCATAGCCCCCCCCCATTAGAAGTCAAAAACTTTTTACAAAAAACCATGTTGTAGGCAGTCGGGAAGCAGCTCCGTGATATTGTGCTCACATACGAGCATTTCGACGAAAATACTCCGTTCATGGATCGAGACAAGAATCCAGTTATAATTACACAATGCTCCAATTCTGTCGGAGCTCATCTACAGAATAAGAAGAAAAAAGTGTGACCTGAAGCATAAAATTAGTTCCATTGTCTAAACTGGTAAGCATTTAAAAAGTCCTATTGTCTGTGTTATTTCGTTTAGTACATGATAAGTCCCATGATAGTTGAAGCCGGCAATTAAGTGTTTTCTTTTATTTATCACGTATATATAAATAATGAAATAGGCGTTTCTGATACGCGTCGAGCTATTAGTGCAGCTAAATAACGCGAGAGGAAAAGATCGTGTCAAAAGGATTTCGTTAATTATAGTTATTAAATGCGTGCGCGAACATTGGCACGAGTCTGCAAGTGACGTTTGGAACTCCTGAGGAATGCCCGACAAGTTCTGTCTTGCAGAGAACAAAAAAGACAGCTTAGATAACAGAGACAATCAATGGCTATGCTGTATCAAATATCGCCCTGGAAAGGACCAATCGCAAACTGTGTATATGTAGAAGTATTCGAAGAGGACAATGACATGTTCTGGCATGCGGGGGACAAAAAGAGGTACTAATGCAGATATTGATCAAGACGTAACTCAGCGTTCGGTCGGCTTTCCCCGAAACAGAACGTCAACAGCTCGTGCTCTTTTTTTATTATTCTATTTTAACCCCAAACAAGGCACAGTGCCACTTGGATGTAGGGAGCTACTATCGGGGACATAAATTGCAGGGATACTATGTTGGGAGTTGAGCAGCAAAATGTCTGTTCGCATTACACTTGAACTTCTGCATGTCAGTACATTTGGGAAAGCAGAATCTCGGAAGGGAGTTCCAAAGTCTAGAACTTCTAGGGAAAAAACTATTGGAGTAAAAGGTTTTCTTAAATCTAGAGATCTCTACTGTGTAAGGGTGGGATTTTGCTGCTATTTGGTGGTATTTACGTCGGGGGGGGGGGGTTACAAGCGCTTGTAGCCCATCGGAGCATTCCTCATTAAAATACTTGTAGAACAGGGAGAAGGGTGCAGCATTTAATCGATGTGACAGAGGTTGAAGCTTACAGTTCAGTACCTAATAGGTTGGTGACTATCTTTTAAACCCTGTCGAAGAGTGAGAAACTTGTAGCAGATTCACTAGCCCAAATGCGACAACGAATACTCCATACATGGGCGAATGATTGCCTTATAGAGGTACAGGATAATTTCAGGCGTATATAGCTTTCTAGCACGGTAGAGAGAGCTTACTTTCCTCGCAGCGCCCGTGGCAATGCTCTCAATATAATTGCTCCAACTCATGTTTCCTGTGAACGTTAGGATGAGGAGTTTAAAAGAAGTATTTTCACGTAATGTATCTTTAGCTACAGCTATTTGTGGTTGCGAAGGCTTCTTGTAATTATTGAAGGAAACAAGCTTGGTGTTGGCAGCATTAAATGTGGCCATCCATTTATGTCCCTATTCAGCTACAGATTGGAGTTTTTTCTCTAGTGTATCTACCATTTTCTTATGTGTTTTTTATGTTTTCCCCTCGTGCCTCTTATAGAGCGGTTGACGTAACATAAATTTGGGTCAATTACAATGACGCGCGATGATTTTCAAATTGACGCGCATGCACGCGAACTTAAAATAGCAGACGACAATATGGACGAGGACAAAAAAGGATTCTCATTAAACCAGGGGTAATCCTGACAGCAACTTTTTTCACAAACGAGGAATTAGTAAAGATGTTCTTAACATGGGGTGGTTGGGGGTTTTTATTTCAAAAGCCGTTCTTAACATGGACGTATTCTGAAAGCTGTCCTTAACATGGTGAGGATTGGGGTATCTATTCCGAAAGCCGTAAAAAGGTAAAAAATGTAAAAAAAAGTACCCTGGTAAAACTTACGGAGAACGCTCTATTTTACGGTTGTTTTTAAAATGGAATGGACTTTATGTTACGTCAGATAGCAACAGAACTCGAGCTGTTGACGGCATATTCCGGGGAAAGCCGAGCGACCGCTGAGTTATGCCTGGATCAATATATGCATAAGTACCTAAAGAGGTGACCAGATACTACACACAAAAACTAGTTCTATCTTTTGAATTAAATAGAATTCCGGAGAGTCACAGTTTATCAAGGCCTAAAAGCCACTCAACTATAAGGGTTGAACATTGCAGTGATGATCGGTAATGATCATATAACAGAGAGCGC
>NC_136496.1:7915228-7927728 GCF_053919585.1 Euprymna scolopes | reverse complement strand
ACTAGACTTCCTTGTAGGCGTTAGACGGTCACTCTAGTAATGGGACAGGTGCTGGAGCCTAATTGATAAAATGGGACCCATTAGATTTGAAACCACTTTTTTTTTACCCTATCCAAGTGGCAGAGACTAGTGGCAGATGCCCAGATGTGGCAACAATATTCCATGCTTGGGCGAACCGTCAAAACCTAAAGGGATTTAAAAGCATTTAAATATTTCCTGGAACAAATTGTGTATCAATTACTGACGAGAATTTAAATCAGGCAGTAAGACGTACATCAGTTGATCACGATCGGTTGGGACTTGAATCTCAAAACTCAAAATTTGTGAGTCCTGTGCGTCTAAGTTGCGCATGCTTATATGGTTAAGATGGATAATTATATATGCTAATTCATAGAAAATTACACTTGAATCAGTTAAATTAAAAATAAAAGAAAAAAATGGAAATGTCTTAAACTGGAAAGTTTAAAAAGGAGAGGGGAAAAAAGATAAACTTGGTAAAGTAAGCAGAAACTAAAAGAAAGACACGTCACATTATAAAAAGCAGATAAAAAGCGAGGTTTGTCTTGCAGTGTATTTTCTCAATTCCCCTTCATACTTGCTGTCGTAGTGAATAAGTACTTGATAACTAATCTCATTTGGACATGATGCGCCATTTTGGTTTGAGTTTCTGACGCTAATACACTTGCTACGTCTGAGGAGTATCATTTATGTTTTTCTTTCTTTCATAATTTAAAACTTTTTAGTACAAAATCATTTTCGTTTTTCTTTATTTTCTTTTTCAACTCAACGGATACATATGAATATTTGTTCGAACTCAGGCAAAAGCTAATTTTCAACGTCATTCTTAATAGAGAAGAGAGTCATCTGCATGTTAATTATGCCATTAATGTAATTAACATTTTCGGACAGGGATCATAGCGTGGTATATGTTCTGATACTACACCTTACCTTTTCTGTCCTCAGTTGGAGGAGGTGCTGTTTCCATTTTAAAAATCGACCTTGAGTCGAACTCTGCCCTCGTGGGGAGGCAAGTAAATTGGAACATTTCTACGCTATATATATAATATTGGAATAAGCTCTATTGTTTTTTTTAAAAAAAGAAAACGGTGTCAGTGTATCTATGGACTCCAAAACGGCTGGACCGACTTTTAGGAAATTTCACCTAACGTACTTTATATATCTGGTAGTGTTCTTTAATAGTTTTTTTTTTTTGGAATATATTCGATAAGTATCGATAATCGATTATCGAAATAATCGATTATCGAAATAATCCGATTTAAGAAAGAACGGTTGATTTTCACTAAAGTTAACACCTTTCGCAGCCTAAAATCACAAGTATATTGGAGCAGTTTTATTACCACACAAGCTAAAAAGGCCTGATGTATAAAATCAACAGTAGGTTCTTTGATATGACTGAAGCATGTTCGAAATGAATGTTTCTCTTTTTAAATTGCGCCATGATACTTGATTTAAACTTTCATGCAGACTCTTTTACATAAACAGTTTTTTTTTTATAAAATCCACAGTAGGTTCTCCATTGTGCAATGTACACTACAATCTATCGTTTCAAACTCACTGAGAGGAGGTAGGTTAAGCTTTCTCTCGATGCACCAGGATGGGTTCGAAACTAGAGCAGACAATCAATCGATTTATATTACTTCTTTTCACAACAGCAATTGACATGCCTTATGAAGGTCGCAGGACAATCCGAGCGAAACGTTGCACAAATAAACTCCACGTGAGAACAACAGTCCGATCACTACAAATAATAAAAACAATCAGTCCTCACCTAAAAAAAATCATAACTTCAAAATCAATAGATATGTTTGAAAAATAGGCAATTTCACCTATTTCAATGTCAGTAAAATTTAATAATGTGAAATATTCGTTGATCATCATTAAATCCCGGTCGGCGTCGAGTCTCCCTGCTACTTATATATAAATACCACTTAAAGTATTGAAAATAATGAGAAATTTATGTATAATTATGAATCGATACTTGTTAAATATTAACCAATAAAATCTGTATGTTCATATGATTTTATATAAGCGACGTTACATACCTTACATTAAATGATACGTTCCAAAGAAAATGCATTTCATGTTGTTCGCAAATTTGAAACAGAATATTCATTTACAGCAATCAGTTATCCCCCTTTGTTTAGCTTCATATCGGTGTTTTTGTTATTTAAGCGTTTTCATGTGTTGAAGTAAAGAGAACCGCGGAAAATATCGAAATCTCTGATGTTGAATAAACAACGAAGGTGAATTTCGAATGAGATCGTAGGTGAAACATGTATGCATATATGTAGCTAATAATAGTTATACAAGTTAGAAAAGCATTTCATCCAACGCATGAAAATTATTAAACAAAATATTTTTACTATAGGCTTTAAAATAAAAATACAAATTCAATTGTAAATTTATTTATCTTCAAAGTGCACTTTTATAAATTTTACAAAGTAAGTTATAAAAATTTAATACCTTCCTTTGTAAAATATATAAAAGTGCACTTTGAAGATAAATAAATTTCAAGTTGAATCTTGTACCTTTATTTTTAAAGCCTATAGTAAACACATTTTGTTTAACAATTTCCATTAGATGAAATGCTTTTCTAACTTGTATCGTATCTTTTTAAGGTTATATTTTATTTAATTAATTAATTTGGATTTTTAAAAAATGAATGTGATTTTTCACGTATTTATAAAACTCTCCTACTCTCTATTTCAGTTTGTATTTCTCTTCACACCACAACTCAATTTTGCAACCCCCCTCTTGGTATTGTTACAGGTCTGGATATTCTGTCTGTTTCAGTTTGTATTTCTCCTCACACCACAACTCTTTTTTTGCAAATCCCTCTTTGTCATACATGTCTGAATAATGAGAAAATCTGATTTTTTTTTAGATTAAAATATTTTAAACTTTTTTCATAATAGAAACTTTTTACAATTTAATAAGCAACATATTTCATATAGGTTTCATTAAAAATATTCAGTAGATAACGAGAAAAATAGAGATGAAAATTTAAAAGGACTGTATAACCGGTTACGCTCAATAGTAGTCTTCGCCAGCGAACGTCTTTGTTGTTGTTGTTGTTGTTGTTATTATTATTATTATTATTATTATTATTATTATTATTTAAAAAAATTTGTGTCCTGCTCTTTCCCGCGAGGACTAATACATGAAGAAATTGATTATCTATATATCTATAAGCTACAATCAACATCCAAATGAATGTTTTGACGATAATTATGGGTTTCAAAAGGCGAACAATTAAAATATACATCTGCCTTACGTAAAAAAAATGCTAGGTTTATTTATGGTGTCTTTTATATATTAAACCCCCCAATACTTTTGCTGACGAAGAGACTTTGTTTAAAAAAAACTATATGTCAAAATTATTGTCCATGACTCAATGTCTATCGCAATAAAAACATCGTTTCCGAAACGATCGTACAAATTATTGATTTTGTTGTGTTCCTTCTTATGAAACAGATTTTTAATCTTTAATTTGAATTTTAAATTATCAATCACATTACTATATATATATATGGACAATCTCGCCGACTGTCTGGATATATCGCGATTTACTTAGATGTTGTTTTGTTTTGATTTTAACGATATGTTTTGAATGAATTCAATCATTTACGAAAGTGCATTTTTACCTAAATGCGAGTTGGGAATAATTTTCCCTTTTAACCAATTTGGTACCCCCACATGGGGAGCTGTGTATATATACATACATATATATATATATATATATATATATATACATATATATATATATTATTATTTTTAAAATGTAATTATCAACTGACACGTGTTTCGTCGTCAACGACTCATCAGAGTGGCTGTATCTAGCGAGATTCGAAATCGGGTCCCAACGGTAATGAGCCTAAACACATACACGCTAGATACAGCCAATCTGATAAGTCGTAAACGACGAAACACGTGTCAATGGATAATTACATTTTAAAAATAATATATATATATATATATATATATATATATATATATATATAAGCACATATGATTAAACCCCCGTTATATAAAAGATTGCTCCTTTTTACACGAACAATGTCTTGTTTATATTTTGATTAAGTATCTGCATTTTTTTTTCATAGAACTTTTGACCAATGTTATGGAAAATAGGGGAACTATTTACGCCCACTCGAGCCTAACACACAGCAGGACTTGTTCTAACGCAGGAAATAAAAAGAAACCGGTGTCCTTAAGATACGTTTATTTTATTTGCGCGTATAGTGACAGTGATTGTATATTGAATGTAAGCGTGACGAACTGACAAGATAACAGTTGTTCTCATAGGACTGAGTGGAGTTGTATAGAAATGCTATTTAGAAAATAAACGGTACATACAAACTATAAGGGAGATTCCAGGAGTTTCAATTTCTTCTCAAGATTCTTTAACTTGAAGCCTTACATCTAAGAGATTGTCTTAAATCACAATATTCTAAGTAAGGCCTTTTATATTTCTTAGTTATAAATAAGCAATATACTGAAATACAGTTGAGAAAATATGATGCACCTTCAATAGGTTTCCAGACTTCTTTGTATAGGCATTTAAAATTTCCAAATGTCAGTATGTTATTGCTATACATATTCTGAGATGACTGGTCAATTTTTATGATTACAGATTCAAATGAATAGCTACAGCAGGAATTGGAATACACCCTACTAAAGCTTTATTATCAAAACTGGTTAATTTCGAGAATGAAATCTGGACGCGAGGATACTTTAGAAGAAGGTTATGAATAAAATTTTATTTTAAAATATACCAAACAAATAGAATGCTTCAAACTGCTTTTTGACTATCTTGTATGAATCAGGCATCAGTTTTTAAATAGCATAAGAAATTCAAGGAAGGTAGGAAGTCTGTGAGGGATGCTGAGAAATGTGGGAGAGATAAGGAAAGCATATCAACTTTGTTTATTGGCCAAATAAAGAAGTTCATGCATATATAGTCGTGTGCCTACAGAGACAATACGTTCACAGTTTGATGCCATTGAAGGAACTGTAAATAAAATTATTTGCAAGGAACTAAAGATGCGGGAAATATGCGCAAAGTTTGTCCCAAAGGTGTTTCATCTCTGTCATAAACTATTTTACTAAGATGGGCATCAAGACAGTTCCTCACCCTCCCTATAGTCAAGGCCTTGTTTTCTGTGACTTTTGGTTATTCCCTAAGCTAAAGGAAAACCTAAGAGATTGTGTTTATGAGGAGATGAAAGAGGCTGTGACGATGGTCACTAACATTCTCAAACAAGTGGACTTCCATGGGGCCTTCCAGAAACTGCAGTCCGAGATTACTTTGAAGGGGATTACAGTTTGATGAGTGTACTATCAATAAGAGTTCGCATATGAAAAACGTCTAGAAACTTATTGAAGGCCATTTTTACAATAAAAGCAACAACTAAGCAAAGGAAGACTAGTAAGTTTGTTTTTTTTCTGTGAGAATAAAGATGAGGACATTGCCAACAAGATTTTGAAGACGATTTTGAAATCTTTCAAAGCACAAATGGTTAGCACTTTAACATTATTCTAGGTTAGGACGTATTTGACTAATTCACAAAAATATATACCTAGAAACCGAAGCTATTCGACCTAATATAATGATATGGGACAGGAATCAAGGAGGAGTAAGCTTAGAAGTTAGTGCCTTGATGTTGCTGGTTTAAATGGAGCTGAGATTGAAAATATTACGAAATAACAATGACAATACGACATGAAACGAAACTGGAATATAGCGAATATCTCCATCATTCAAGTAATTATATGGGAAACCAGATTAATGAAGTAGAATTTCACAATCAGCATGGGCAATAAAGACCAGGTGAACTAAGTGCAAGTGAGATGCAAGCAATTGCATTACAGTAACGGTTAAAATCTTCAAAAACCATCTCTCTCAGTTGGAATGTATGGGATAACGGGTAAATGTTGGCAATTGGCAGGATGACCCATCCCCAGTTAGTAGAGAATAATAAGAAAATTGGAACTGACACACACACACACACACATACATATATGTATATTTATATATATATATATATATATATATATATATATATATATATATATATATGTATATATAACGTGTGGAAACACAAAGTTACGTCAGAATAAAAGGATAAAAAGTTAACGCTTTAAGGTGAGTTTTACTTACCTTCATGAAAGACATTTCTAAACATCCAGGTTTTTCTTTTGTAGATAGAAAAAAGAATTTAATTACGAAACATATGGTATTCCAATGCTGTTTGTTGTATCAACCCCAGAAAATCAGAAATATATGCATGTGTATACATATATCTTGGGGAGCGGGAAGGTGGGAGCTGAATGTAAATATCCAAATATCCGAAAAAAAAAAAAAAAAAGGAAAACTTGAAAGAAATAGAAACTCCAAAAGTTAGAAAATCCTCAACAGGAATTGTCGGCTAACGGAGTCGGTCTTTAAAAAAAAAAATAATTGAAAAAAGAAAAAAAAAGAAAATCAAAGAGTCGAAAAACGGACACACCCGCACCGATATGTTTGCTTTTTTTTTTTTTTTTTTTTTTTTAAAAAAGACGGTTAGATATTTTCACATTAGTTCTTCTTCGTGAATTCCCCTCTCTGTATGTCTGGCTTTGCTCAATCGCTCTTCCTCCCCCTCTCTTTCTCTTTCTCTCTGCGAATTCTGTACCACCACCTCCTCTTCCGACCCATACACCTCCCCGTTCGGAAGTTCCTGATTTCAACTCTTTTACACAGCGTCACCCAATCTCCCACACATTCTCTCTAACTCTCTCTCTCTCTCTCTCTCTCTCTCTCTAACTTTCCTTTTTCTATAATTCTTTTAGCCTCTCTTCCTCTTTATTTGGACTCAATTGCAGCATGTCGTCTAATGACATACTTACATTTCCTCCCACTTCGACCAGCCACTTCCACCATCAACCACGATTTAGTAATTGTCTCATTTTCTCATAAGGACACACAGACAGATGTCCCAATTGAGGCATATGCTGAGCACTACAGCAACGAACAAAAATAGTAAACTAAATTATATATAGTGAGAGATAGAGAGATAGAGAGATAGATAGATTTATTCATTAAATGTATATGTGCATGTGTATATATAAATATATATGTGTATATATATATACTAATTTGATAAGAACATCTGTTTGTGGAAAAATGTGGATATATAAATATAAATTTGTATATAAACAGACTTTATTAATTTATGGGACATTTTTTGCTTAATAATTCTTTTTATATCATCTCGACTGTCTGCTTAGATGAAAAATGCTACTTAAAAATAACAATATATATATATATATATATATATATATATATATATATATACATGTATATGTAGATGTAATACTGTGTGATATACATTAAAAATAATATATGCATTATATGTTGGTTGTAGTAATAATTTTTCATGTAATAGCACTTTACCGACGATAATTATTTCAGTCCACAAGACTTCTGGTTTACATATTACTTTCATTCTCTCTCGGTCTGTATCGTCTATTTCACTCTCTCTCTCTCTCTCTCTCTCTCTCTCTCTCTCTCTCTCGATATATATATATATATATCGTATATTTATAATACAAACATTATTAGTTACTTATGAACGTACACATTTCAGTGGAAAAAGTCACAATGACGTTTGTATATTACATTCATTTAAATAATGGAAATATTATGACGGATATATAAATATATATATTCGATGTTTTTCTTTTTTTTCTTTTCATTTCAACGACATATTGCATATAATTTAGTAGTAGATATATAATCATTATTTAAACCGGTTTTAACATATTTGGTAATATATATATATATAATATATATATATGTATATATATATATATGTATTATATAGTATATACATGCATATATAGTTATTTATATATATATATATATATAGTTATTTAAATATATATATATAGTTATTTAAATATATATGTATATATATATATATATGTGTGTGTGTGTGTGTGTGCGTTTGTGTGCGTTTGTGTGTGTGCCTACTATTCAATTCCATTTCAATAACTCAAAGTTCAGTGTAAATCCATGTTATCAATTTCATTCCAATGTATTTATTTTAAATATCGGCAAAGATATGTTTTTCCAGTCGCCACTATAATAACATAGAACATTAAAAACAAAAAACAATAAATAAATAATAAATGAATAAATAAATAATTCTGATTTGCTCTGAATCTCTCTCTGAAAACAGACGGGATTCAATCTCAGATGACTTTTTCTCAAATCCAGTTCCAAACCATGTTTTTCAAAGATTAAGCGTTTTTCTTAGGATATTGATGGTACCTAAAATAGCAAAGGTCTGAAGGTCTCCCAAATCATTGGAGGTTCGTAGTTTTTGTTCAAATGTCCTTCTAGACGACTTGATAGTGCTCCTTACGTATCAACTTCGACCGGGATTAGTTGTGTTTTAACCGCGTGTATACGCCTTATCTCCAAGGCCAACGGAGCATAATTGCTCCACTTCTCGTTCTCTTTGTTTCTTACATTCTTGTGCCAGGGTACTGAGAAGTCTACAATTTGCTACTTTTGTGAGACCTTGTCAATGAAGACTAAATCTGGGCGATTATGTTCCAATTGCTTCGTGGTCATGGCACTGTTTTTCCAACCATACGCCTACATTGCCATATTCACTTGTTCTCACTTCATCATGCACCTCCTGGAACAACTTTCCAGCACACTGCACTATAAACTTCTTACACATCTCCCAGTTAATCAGAAGCCTCATGCGATCGTGTTTTTTTGCGGCACTTTCTGTGAGCAAATCCGCTACAAACTGCTGTAAGATGCGCCATTGACTCTGAAAAAATTCCATAAATCCGGCATTCTTCAGCAACATGATCTCCTGGAACCACTTTTTTTTTAACAGTCGAGTTCTTAATGCCTACTCTTGTGCCGAACAAACAAAAGTTTTAGTACTCTGAGCTAGAATCTCAGCTCTAAGCCATTAATAATAATAATAATAATAATAATAATAATAATAATAATAATAATACTAATAATAATAATAACTAGCCCGACCGTGGAACTTGCACAGAATAATAAATTTAATCAACGAATATGATAAAGCTGATATTTTTAGATAGCGTAATACAATTGTGTTCCCGGAGACAAGAATAACCAATAACACCCAGCATAAATGAGTTTAAAAACCATTTCTATGAAAATACATTTCATTGCATTTGAAATATAGAACCAACTAAAATGTCATAGATAAATAATAAAAAAATACCCAGAAATAATACTGTGCTACATAGTTCAATATAAATGATAAAATAACATTGTAAAACACAATCTCAATTCACTCCTTCAGTCCAGCACTTCTTGGCAAACAATATTTTATTCTTTTGTCCGGTTCTTTTGAAATGTTCTCTTTTTTACGTAACGATTTGCTGACATCTTTCCTCGGTTAAGAACCATTGCACGTCGAAATTACTATGATTCTTTACTAACACCATTAAATCGTTTATACAAGAAAGCTAACAGCAAAATCAAGTCAAAGCTGTAGCATGCTGATTTACACGAATTTCTGTGCCGAACTTACCAAAATTTAAAATCAAGTGTAGCTGAGTTCTTAAACATGTTATCAATTACATAAGACCATAGGCTAACCAAAATACAATATTCATTTTTCAGATTAAAAGAGATTTATAACTTATGTTCATAGCTTTCCGTTCTAAAGATATCAGCTCGTACAAATATAGATATTAATATTTCTAATTTATTTCATGTAATCTTACACCTCTAGCGGGCAAACATTTCTGGCATCATATACATACATATGCCTTCCTGCATCATATACATAAAAGCCTATTTGACAGAGTAAAAATGGGGGCGAGGTTTGAAAAGATTACATCAATAGTGACAGCTGGGAGCAGATAAACAGATTAGATACAAATAAATTGCAAAGGATGTCGTAGAACACCACCATATATATATATATATATATATATATATATATATATATATATATATATATATATATATATATATAGTCCGTTATGAAAATATATATGCCAATTAAGCTACACAGAATATCCCGCGTTTCATTCTCGTGCAAAATCGTCAGATCACGAGAATGAAAGGCGGAATATTCCGTGTAGCTTAATTGCCATATATATTTCCATAACTTACTACCTACATCTACCTATATATTGAGCACTGTTAAAGTAAATATGTAAAGTTTACGCATAAAATTATATATTCATGTATTAATTTGTGTGATTAAATAAAGTAATCATATATATATATATATATATATATATATATATATATATATATATATATATATATATATATATATATACTACTTAATTGGCTGAAAGTGCGAAGCTCGTTGTTTGTTTGTTTACGAACAGGCCATTTGAGCACTATAAAAGTGGTGGCGAGTGTTTATTTTAAATAGACATTCCGACGAGTTATTTACGGGCGTCGATTGGGAGAACTGCCGACTGTCAACACGACGGTTTTAGGTTCAATCCTTGGCTTGGGAGAGATGCTAGTCTAGCGGCACTGATGAGTTGTGATACAACGAAACAGGACTGTATGTCGATGAATACAAATATATATATATATATATATATATATATATATATATATATATAAACATCGTCAATCGCTTTATTGCAGATTAGTAAAATATCAATAAAACACGGTCCTGGATAAGACCTTAAACTATATCCAGCGGTGAGGCCCCAGCTTGCGGGCTTTGCGGAATGTGGACCCACCCTTTAATTGACATTGCTTCCAGGTCCACTTTGACCCAGAGTGTTAGCGTTAGAGTTCCAACTACGGGTTAAATAGAAACCAACTTGAAAGCAACAAATATATTCTATTAAAAAATTTATCTTCAAAATCTTTGGATTCGGCATTAAATACCTGAAAAGGGTTGCTATGCCGTAAAACAAAACAACAAACCAACCAACTAAATACACATCACAACAAAATGAAAATTACATCATCAAACGATGATGTTAGTTATTTCCCAAAATATTATTCAGATTCATGTGATATTCATGAATTTTTTACAGTTTGTTTTTCATCGTGAAATTTCCACTGTCCGTCGCTTTATTGCAGGTCTCTTAAAATATTGTTTTAGGGCAAAAATACAATGTCTTATCAGGCCAAGAGTGACCAACAAAATGATGTTTCCTTACAAAGAGAAAATGTTATATATATAATAACATAAATATACAAGAAATAAATGTTACCATAGTCAATAAAAATTATTTTTATGGTAGAAAAGTTCATTTGTTTGTATTTTTAAGTAGTTCGTAATTTTTTTTTTTTAAATTCACGAACCGGTTTAAAAAAAATTAAAACGGCAGCGACTTAGAAATGGAGAGCCCCATTTTTCAATTTGAAGGATGGGCATCTGAGCATTCCGTGTTAACAATTTAAGAGAAGTAAAGAATATTTATAAACATATTTTAATGTTTTCCGTTATTTTGTGCTTGAGGAATATTCGATTATGGCATGCGTAGTTCATATAAAAATTCATTTAAGTAGTTATCGCCTATAATTTCGTTTTAATTTCGGTTCGCTGAAATTATTTCAAGTAAAGAGCATTAAAAACTATTTAAAAAAAAACATGAACTGAACTTTTATTGACTGTAGTAACATTTATTTCTTATATATTTATTTTTTCGGGTAGTCGTTTGTTGGCTTTTCTGCAAAACAGTCTCACTAAATAATATCGAAGAAATATCGAAAAACAAAGAAACAAAAACAGTTTGGAGCAAGACACGTAATCACGTGAGCAGGATATTTTCTTTCTTTTGATTCGATAACAAGTAACGTTCTTATTTTTTATTATTTATCTATTTATCTATTTTCGAAAGAGTGCCACGTGCAAGTGGAGAAGGAAAAAAAAGCAGAGTTATGCAAAATTTGTGTCGAGAATTGTCTAAAGTTCCGACTTTTTTTTTTTTGCTTTCACTTTAATAAGAACGTGAATTTATGAGTTGAATTTATTCGACACAATATGATTCAACTCAAAAAAATAAATAAAAGCTAACGTGAATTAAGATTAAAGTTAAGGTGTTATTGTGGACCCTCACCCCTTTTAAAAAAACCTTGTTAAACTTTGTGACATATTTATATTCTATGGCGGTCAGGTGCGAACGAACACCCATACCATATTTCTTCAAACTGAAACATAATTGTCAAAGTATACTTTCGCAAATAGATATGAAAAGTCTTTGTTAAAATTTGTGCCATATTTCCATGGAGTACAGGCCCGAACGCAGACCCCACAATTTTATTATACCATCTCTATTTAAGTTGAAACATACTTATCAAAGTATTCTTATGTACATCTATATCAAAAACAATTGTAAACGTTTTTTTTTTCATTTTTTATTTCCATACTTTGTGGACCAGGCGCGAACGAAGACCCCACAAATTTTATGAACCACCGTTCTGCCAGATCAAACATAGCCATTTCTTATCC
>NC_136496.1:7842728-7912728 GCF_053919585.1 Euprymna scolopes | reverse complement strand
CGAACGCAAGATTAACGTCCGTGTGAGTTCCATTATAAAAGCGTTGGTTTAATTTGAATAAAATAAAATGCAGATCAAGTGCGCTTGAAAGGCAAGTCACAAAGTAATATTAGGAAAATAAACACATATTTTACTTGTTTGATATTTATAATTTAAATATACTTCGGAGTCAAACTTCATCCTCAGTATTTTGTATATCAATTTTTTTCTTTTTTTTTTCTTCTTTCTTGACATCTTGTAAAGTTAGAGAAAGATATGCTTTTCGAATTTATTAAAAAAAAACAAAAATACTTGGAATTTACGTCAATTCCAGGATAATTTTTTTTCTTGGAAATATCATTCTGTGGAACACAATACCGATTAGCCACTTCCCAGCTTACTATAACATAGCAATTTTCAAGTGTAATGTGCACAATGTCCTGTTAAATCGTCTTCTTAAATAAATGAACACTACCTAAATTCCACCATTACCTATAATCAGGGGGTTGTCTCACCGAACTTCTTACTCTCATCACTCCTTATCCTTGAAAGACGATTACCCCCCCCTACCCACGGTAAAAAATGAACGTATCAGTGAATGCTCTGGATCATCAGTCTGGATTTCTGTTCTCGTGAACATTGCTTGTAAAACCTAAGTCATGTTGGGCTGCTCTGTTATGAAATGAAGCCGATTGTACGATTTTTACATCCACAATTTGTGTAATAGTAATCTTTCAAATGCAACTTGATCGATCGAAATCTTTTTGCATGATCATCACACGTTAAATTTATTTGTAATCTCATCGCCATTTTGACAACTACGCCAAAGGCAATTTTATCTTACACGGTTTACACGTGTCTTATTTAAAGAAGAAGCAGATATTCTCTACCTAATAACGAATACGAAGCTGTATATGTATATAACTATTTATTATGTTTGTTTGTTTGTTTTTTTTTCAATTTATACGAACACTAGAACATGTACCCGGCCTTGCCCGGTATTGAATATAACATTAAATTACTTTATAGAAGAAAAGAAAAAAAAAACGGCAAGAAACTCATACATGTGTATGCGAGTACAATGTTTTTTTTCTTTAATAAACCGTTCACTTCTCGTAAGTAAAACAAAAAAAAATACGCGAGCTGCGATTGAAACCAAAGCTTAAAGACAGTGACAAGTACGATACCCATTAGACAAGCTTGCCAAACAGTTGACAAACAGACAAAAATCCGATGACTTCTCCAGCACTACCTTTTCCTTTTTGACCTATTGGGAGCCCTTTTTTCGGATGAAAACCGATGAAAAAGTTGTCCACATTTCCGAATACCCAATATACAAAATTACAGTCGGCAGATCAAGAATTCGTTAAGTATATGGGTCTTCACACATATTCTCACTTTTCTAGATATAAACATTATTGGTTACATATGTGCATACATGTTTCAGTTGTAATCTGAACTGGCACAACTACTTCTAACCATGGTGGTTGGAGGGAAAACCCTCTGTGTATATATTAATTGGGCACTATTTTTGCTGATCATTGGTTGGTTGGCTGTTTTTGTTTTACGGCATGTAAACCCTTTTCGGGTAATTTAATGGCGAATCCAAAGATTTTGAAGAACAATTTTTTAATAGAATATATTTTGCTGTTTTCACATCGGTTCTATTTAACCCATAGTTGGGACCCTAACAGGTACTACCACTCCGGGTCAGAGTGGACTTGGGAGCAATGGTAATTAAAGGGTGGCTCCACACTCCCCAAAGGCACAAGCTGGGGCCTCAGCAATGGATATAGTTTAAGGTCATATCCATGACCCCCATTGAGGGACTTTTACCCTCTGCAGGGGGGGGGCAGTCGGCGTATTCTAATGCCCTACCGACACGGCCATTGCTGATCATTGTAATACGCATACATACACACACACTCACACACACACATATATATATGAGCACTCACACACACACACACATATATATGAGCAAATATATATATATATACACATATATATATATATGCATATTAAAATTAAAGTGTCTACAGATACGGTTTTGTCATTATATGACTGATCAGAGTGGCTTTTGAAACAAGATCCCTAGAGTCTACAACTCTACTACTGACCGCAAGTATTAAATGTATTGTATTTTCACAGATGTTTTTCGTGTGTTTACTTTGTTAGTGATACATTTGAACACACACACACACACACACACACACACACACACATATATATATATATATATATATATAAAGTTTGTCTAAAAGTAAAGTGGCTCAAAATGTTGTAGAGCGTCGAAAACAGAAGTGTTACATTTAAAACGAATTTCATTTTATACAACAGAATTTAGTTTTGACAAACAAAGAATTTCGAATTTTAATAGTTCAATATCTAAACACTTTTTAATTTATGAACTCGCATTGCCCATTCTTTTAACTGACATATTTAAGATCCAGTTATTCTTAAAGAATGGACAATCGCTTTTTTTCCGACATAAATATTATTTAGTTACTTCTGAAAGAATTAACTATGGACTGCACTCATAGGATTTCAGTTATCCACTAACCTACAGACTCCGATTCTAGCCTTCTCCTAATATCATGTTCACTTATCTAGTCTGCATTCTTACTTACATGAGAAGGAGACAGTCCTTTCATGTGGCACATAGTCACCACCAATCAATAAGGTATATCGGCTTTTGATACACGTCCGTTAAAGAGGTCGCCTTTTTTAGAGTATCACACCGTCGTTATCTGCAACAGAGAGATGAGATTTTCGTGTCATGAATGCATTGAGTTCAACCATAATTACTAAGTTATTTGCCATCTTATTATTTATAAGTTTAAATATTACAGAATTAAGAATTTAAAGAAATTTATAACATTATATAATCAATTCTTAATGTTGCAATATGTTAAGTTATAAATTTATTATATTTTTTACGAGAATATCTTGTCCTTTTCTTTCAAAGTTTTAACAACTAGTCCTTTACTTTTCCATGTTGTAGCTTAACCATATTATTTTTTATGCCTGCATTTTTCTATTGATATATATATATATATATATATATATATATATATATATATATATATATATATATATATATATAAGTAATGTAAAGTCACATATTTTAGAAAAGATTTTTTAATAAATTTTAATAAGAAAATTCAAAAACCTGAAAATGTTGTGAAAAAATAAAATCATTATTTTATTTGCTTATTTTTTTTTTCTGGTGTTGTTATTAAATTCCGAATATTCGCCAAATAATCTGCCATTATCAAGGAAATGTCAGTCCGATTATTTTTTTTTCTTCTTCTTCATAATGATGTAATAAGAGGTCGAAGCCTCCCGAAGACAAGATACGTCTTGTCTCGGTAACTGTTTATATCCGTGTGTTGTCGCTTGGTTTAAGCGCGAAATTTAAGCAATGTAAAGTCACACAGTTTAGGAAACGTTTTTTTAATGAATTTAAATAAGAAAATGTGAAAACCTGAAAATGTTGTGGAATGATAAACTTTTTTGTATTGTTGTAAAAAAAGTAATGTTCTCTGTAAACCCTAACAAAAAATAAAATTAATCATTTACTATGATAAATTTTTAACTTATATAATTAATAACTAATAACTGCTCCCTTCGGACTGAGTTGCTTGATAGGACTAACCTTGTTTATGAATTCAAATGCCTTTTTAGAGACAGTTCTCCGACAATAAAGGTAAAAAACATATACATAGGTGTGCCTACCACCACTTTGTCGAAGAGATTTACCATACATCGCTCCGAGGACAGTGCTATAATCACCCACTTTACTAATACAACATCCCTGTCCCATGTCCTGTTTCGAAAAATTTTTAGTTGACAAAACTTATATTTGAACAGACCAATAATTAACGAAAACTTGAAATACTAAAAATATAATCTGATTAAAAACTAATAATAAAAGATATAAAAAACTACAATTAAGAAAAAAAAACTTTACCAATATTAATAACAGTCTGGAATATTTGTAAAGTAATTTTAATGAGTTTGCAGATATTTAAGGATGTTATTATTATAAATCAATGGAAAATGAAAAATAAATAAAAATGTTTTTTAATTTTCAATTAAAATAATTTAGCAATGAAAAATTAAAATGATAAACTAAAGGAAAGAAAGTATTTTATACCGTTCAAAACTGATTTAACTAATCAATTTCTGACGATGAATCCTGAAAAATATGGCAATTACATCAGCCAGTTCCTGCCAGAAGTGAAAACTCTTATTCAGAAGTTAGAAAAGATCGGAAACTTATTTAATGAAATATGTATAAAAGAAAAAACTATATATATATATATATATATATATATATATATATATATATATCCTTTTCCTTTTACCTATTTGTGAATTATTCCACGGATATCTGCCTTTTGGATTACTTTGGACCATCTTCCAATTACGCGATTTCCTTGGATTTTACTTGTGGAAATGGAAATTTTAACTTTTTTTTTTTTATTTTATCATCATTGAGTATTTTACCCTTCACCAGATTATCCATCATTTTTTTTCTTCACCCTATTCCATCAGCTTCACTTTTAGTTACCAAGTAAGGTCTACGACTTACTTGTAGTTTCATTAAATACGAAATAAGATCTATGACTTACTTGTAGTTTCATTAAATACTTTTGCAAGCAAAATCCGATCCCGCATTTTCCTAAATCCTACCCTCTGATGAGAAGGAAAGTATTTTTCGAAACTCCGCGGATTAAGGACTATCTACTTATTTAGTGCTTCCTTTTTTAAATTAAATATGTTTTAACTCTTTTCCAAAGTGTTCTTTAACATGTTTTATTAACTATTTGTTCTTTTATACCCAAACGCACACACACACGCACACACACACATACATATATATATATATATATATATATATATATAAATATATATATATATATATATATATATATATATATATATATATATACAGGGTGATCCCCCCACAAAAAAACGGGCCCCAACTCTAATTAGGCCCCGCTTCTTAGTGTTTTGTCCGAATGAAATGAAACTTTGGTCATAACTAGTTTATTATATTCAAAACATCACATCAACACACTAGGGTCTTTGGCCTTTTTTTCTCCGTTGACTGTAATATGCTCAGAAAAACAATTAAATGTCCTGTTTTTTTGGGTCACCCTGTATATATATATATAAATCGTGTTTTGTTTTAGTTATGCCATCTTTGAATTACACACACACACACACACACACACACACACACACATATGTATATATATATATATATATATATATATATATATATATATATATATATATATATATATCAACACACTAGGGTCTTTAGCCTTTTTTTTCTCTGTTGACTGTAAAATGCTCAGAAAAACAATATATATATATATATATAAATATATATATATATATATATATAGGGTGACCCAAAACAACAGGACATGTATATATATATATATATATATATATATATATATATATATATATATATATATATATATATATATATATATATATATATACAGGGTGGCCCAAAAAAACAGGACATTTAATTGTTTTTCTGAGCATTTTACAGTCAACGGAGAAAAAAAGGTCAAAGACCCTAGTGTGTTGATATATATATATATATATATATATATATATGTGTGTGTGTGTGTGTGTGTGTGTGTGTGTGTGTGTGTGTGTGTGTGTGTGTGTGTGTGTGTGTAATTCAAAGATGGCTAACTAAAACAAAACACGATTTTTCGGATCGTGTAATCATTCCCACATTCCTATTTTTTCTTTTAAAGTTAATGAGTTCCTATTCTGTTGATCATTAAAGGCAGAATAAATTGAAACAATTGACGTAATTGTTCAATGAATGATTTTGGGCTACGAAACAAGTGCTGTCAAGAATTGAACATTTTAACATGCTTAAAGAAATAAAATGTAAGATGGACAACATCTTGAAATCTTTAAAGTAGACTTTATATTATTGATTTGTATATGCTCTGTAGTTACATCGGGCTTCATAAGTTAATGGGTTTGTATGAATAAAGGGTTAAATATAATTTAATAATCATATTCTCCTATAAACATATATATACACACACACACATACACACACACACACACACGCATATATATATATATATATATAGAGAGAGAGAGAGAGAGAATTGAAAAGCAGGGATTATTTCTGTATGTATCTCTTGTGATTCTTTTTTTTTCATCTGGGGGGGGGGTCAATCTTCGGAGATTCTGTTTGGGTGTTAAAAGAAAGCCATTTGCATAAATTAACCGACCATCAATCCGGCTCAATATAAGGGAGAGGGCACGCTTAAATGCTTTTAATGATTTTAAACGATTTTAATCGACGTTTTCAAGAAATCCATTAAACGCAATTTTTTAATTCATCATTCGTCTGAGGACGACTCGTGGAAGTCGAAAACCATCGCTACTATGGCCAATTTCTTTTTACAATAGAACAAAACGATCGAACATTGGCTCGTCAAATCGAAAAAAAAAACCGATTGCAAAAGAAAAAAACAAGATTAACCCTGCTGTTCAAAAAAAAATTGCATAGAAAATATACTAATATATATATATATATATATATATATATATATATATATATATATATATATATATATATATATATATTAGTATATTTATATAAGTGGACGTGTCTGTGTATGTGTGTGTGTCTGTGTACATTTCCTTACTCAATAACAAAAAATGTCAATTTTAAGTCTACAGACTCGAAATTTGATACACAGGGTACTGAGATTTGGGAAAATCTTTGTGATTGGTTTTCGCCCAGAAATTTGGCTGTTAAATGGTCAAAGGTCAACGATTTGACCATTGAGAACTCTACCAAACTCCTCCGACAATTTTGTGTCCAAACACTTGAAATTTTAGATATAGGTACCTTGGACATGGATCTAACTTACTAACTTGATTTGAGCCCTAAACAATAAATGTTAAGGGGTCATAATAGTGGTCAAAGTTAAAGAAAATTGACCTCTTTATTTTTATTTATTTTTTTTGCTCAACATACACCTCCAAACACCCGGGCAACGCTGGGCTGAAATGCTAGCATATATATATATATATATATATATATATATATATATATATATATATATATATATATATGTGTGTGTGTGTGTGTGTGTGTGTGTGTGTGTGTGAATCTAATTATGTTATCAGTCTATTATTTTTCCATATCTACCTAGCTATTTATCTATATTTTTATCCATACATCTATCTATTTATACAGTTAATAATTTAGTATATTCTCCAGCCTCTGCTTATCTTTAATTTCCCTAATTCTCCACGAGGGCTGGATGTGGTGCAATGTCAATACTAATGTGAAGTGTACTAATTTTCTAACGCCACAACTCACTCATGACTCTGAATAGATTGCCTTTGAAACTGGTCTTGTGACCCACTTCAGTCTTCCCAACTTAACGCGCCTCAGATAACAGACTATAAACTCACCATTTTCAGAATAGATAATGTCAGGGATACTTTCTTTCTAAGACACTAAGCGTCTGCGGAACACAACACCATAGAGCTGCTTTCCAGCTGAATATTACACGGTCTTTTTCAAGTGTAATGTAAACAAGTTCTTTTTGAGCTGCCCTCTTAAGTAATTAAATACTGCTCATTTTCCAACATAACCGATCATTACAGGACTTTCTATACGATCATTTGACACTCATGAACCCTTATCCTCGAATCACCTTTGGGCTTTGATATGCAATAAAACCTAAGTCAAATAAGTCTTTATTATGATGAATTTAACTGTTCCACCCATCCATCCCTCCCCCACGTTTGTTATCGAACCCGACGTTGATTACGTTTTTTTTTCGTTTTTTTTTGTAATATATTTTAATAAAATCGCAAATATTAAAAACACCCTTAATTCCTTAATTTAGCATATCATAATACGTGATACAACGCCTCTCAATGCAGCCGCCATGTTTATACCTCTTTATATGAATTTATGCTGTTTCTGTGCATATATATATATATATATATATATATATATATATATATATCTACACGAGTGTGTGTGTGTGTATTTTATTTGAATTAATACCCGGAAAATGCAGTCATTTCGCTTGATTTGATGGTTTTATTCAATCTCTCGGACTGTATGGCTTCTCTTCGCAGTGTTGATTATATAATCATACGGTGATCTGACGAATTGCCTGGGAGATTAAAAAAATAAAATCTAACAACGCTCAACCAGATCAGTTCCAAAATAAGCACACACATACACACATAAACACACGCGCACTCACAGATGCACACATACACATACACACAGAACAAAATATACGAATAAAACGAAAAAAACTTATGTTCTCATATTTTTTTGTTTAAATGAAAACAAAAATATAATAGAACACTGATTTTATTTATTTTTTTATTTAAATGATCTTGGATATGACAGAGTTGCGTTCAGAAATTGATTTCTCTTGATTTAAAGCATAAATAAAGCACCTGTCTACACCTACTGTCAACAATTTTCCTATACTTTCTTTCTGTTTCTTAAACAAAGCAACTTTCATGAAGAAAGTTTCTTTCCCATAAGTGCCCGTTTGTGTAACATTATACAGACTGCTGTTTTCATGCTAACTACGACATGGTTGTTTTCAAGTCTCATGTAAACAAGTTCTTTTTGAACCATTCCTTTAAATAGCCAACGTCTACCCACTGTCAACACTAACGATCACGAGGTTGTTGTTTCACAACCCTTACCCTCTAATGGTAATCGATCCTTAATAACTGTGAGTCTCACCTAATGAAAAATAATACTTAACTGTAGCCTTTAAACTTTATCTTAAGACTTTAACACTTTCTATACACCAGTTTAATGACTTAAAAAACACTATTGAACTTAGAAAGATCGTGAAGTAAACATACGGCTTTCATTGTTTTATTTATTAATTAGAATATATATATATTAAAAGATGAACCTGGCGTTGCTCGGTATTAAACGTAACGTTAAATTTCTTTTAAAAATAAAGTTAAAAAAAAATGGAGCAATGTGCATACGAGTATTTTATTTTCCTAAATAGTTCAATTCTCGTAAATGAAAAATTACTCGAGTTGAAATCAAAACCAAAATTTAAAGACATTAAATCAATCACGGTATCTATTATAACAGCTTGATATGATATTTAAAAGTGTTTTAAAACTTACTTATTTTTTAACATAATGCGAACGATTCGCCCATGTGCAGTCGTGAAACAGTTGACGAACAGATAAAAATCCGACGACTCCCAAGTAGTATTATTTTAATTTTGACACTTAGCAGTTCTTTTTCCGGATGAGTACTGACTGAAAAGTTTTCTACATGTCTGGATAGCTTATATACAAAATTTAAAGTTTGTGGATCAAACATCTGTTGAATATATCGGTTGAGAAGAGTCCTCACACACATTGTCACTTATGCATATATATATATATATATAGATATATAGATATATATATATATATTTGTATTCCACAAAAAAATACTTGTACGAAAACAAGAAAAATTCGAAAGAAAGATAATATAAAGAAGAACGAAGATCCTCTTTAATAAAATATGCGCGAATATATATATATATATATATATATGTTTATATATATATGTATACTTATTTATTGTTATATAAACATGCTCACATCCCGCTGCTACAAATAGCCACTTGTTTCAATCTAACAACAGATATCATCAGGCAGCGACTTGACTATTCAAAAGTTCAATGAATAATTTTATTCATTGAACTTTTGAATAGTCAAGTCGCTGCCTGATGATATCTGTTGTTTGATTGAAACAAGTAGCTGTTTGTAGCAGCGGGATGTGAGCATATTTATATAACAATAAATAAGTATTATCAGCTCTTTTTATTGAGCACTATCTAACAACCTCGTTAAATTCATTAGTCCATTACTTTTGAATATAAAAAACCCTAGTATATATATATATATATATATATATATATATATATATATATGTATATATATATATATATATATATATATATATATATATATATATATACTCGGGTTTTTTTATTTTATATATACATATATATATATATATATATATATATATATATATATAGAGAGAGAGAGAGAGAGAGATGTATGTATGTATGTATATATATATATATATATATATATATATATATATTTATACAAGAGATTGCTGTTTGTAGCGACCAAATGTAACTATTTACCGAATAATATATATAATATATATATATAATATATATAATATATATATATATATATATTATATATATTATTCGGTAAACAGTTACATTTGGTCGCTACAAACAGTAATCTCTTATATAAATATATATATATATACATACATACATCTCTCTCTCTCTCTCTCTCTATATATATATATATATATATATCTATATATATATATATATATATATATATATATATGGTAGTAAGTTATGAAAATATATGTGGCGATTAAGCTATGCAGAATATTCCGCGTTTCATGAATGAAACGGCTTACAAGCCTGACAAATTCTCACAAAAATGAAATGCAGAATATTCTGTGTAGCTTAATTGCTATATATATTTTCATAACTTACTATCCAGCTGTACCTATGTATCGAGCACTGTTGAAGTAAATACTGAAAATTTTTGCATAAAATTAAATCTCTGTATATTAACTCATATGATTAAATGAATAATCATATATATATATATACATATATATATATATATATATATATATATATATATATAAATCAGATTATCTCACCACACATCAATATTTCGATTTTGCAGCCTTTATTTTCTGGATGAAAACTGATTAGAATATTTTTCACAAGTCTGAATACCCTATATACGAAATTCGAAGTCTGTAGATCAAAAGTTCGTTGAGTGTAGGGGTTGAGAATTATCTTCACACACGAATCCTCACTTTTATTGATTAATAGATCACACATAAAATAGATTTATTATATCTTATCAATTTAAACTATTTTTTTACATTAATGATAATTTGGATTGTTTTAATTATTCAGATTTTGTCCACATCATGTTTCAGCCGCTGTAAAATGAAAACTTCAACCTTCTTCGAGTGCAGAAAAACTCAGCTTTAAACTTGAAAAATATGCCACAATAACATATTGAAGGTTTCAGCTGCGTTGGGCCGTCTTGCATGTATAGAGCATCAGTTTTGGAGTTGCATAAGAGATTCAAAGGAACTGTGAGGGATAATGAGATGTAGAGATGTTAAAGAAAGTTAGAAAAGAAGAGTTGGTTGGTCAAATAATGAATTTCATGTATAAAGCCTGTCGTGTGTGTATGGAGACATCAGATGCACAATTTGATGTCAGTGTGGAACATGTACGCATAATTATTCAGGTTGTCCAAAGGATGTTCAGAGAAGATCAGAAAGAAAGACGTTGTCATGACAGCAGGGAGATAGTCGAGCTGATCAATTCAGATCCATCAGTTCCTGATGCTCTGATGACCTAAGATGAAAGCTTGATCCACTGCTATTGCCCAGGGATCAAGAGACAGAGGTCCTAGGGGAAGCATGCTGGCTCTTTCAGACCCAAAAAGACGAGACCGATCAAATCCACCCAAATACATGATGATCCCTTTTTTGACGATACAGACATGATTTTCACTGGACAAGGAGTCAACAAAGAATACTAAGTTGAGATTTTAAGGGAGTTCAAGAAGTAATTCCTCGGAAGACGCTAGCACTCTTCAAATTGTTTACGTGACATTTAAGGACAAGGATAGGTCACCTGTAACCAACTCCATGTTTGCCACAGACTATTTAACAAAGATGGGCATCGGCAGAGTTTCTCAACCTCCCTGACGTCCAAATTTTACTCCCTGTGATTTTGGGTGATCTCTAAGCTCAACGAAAACCAAAGAAATTGTAATTTTGTAGATGGTTGAGGAAATTAACCTGGCTGTGACAAGGATCAGTGGCACACTCACACAAGGGGACTTCCATGGAGTCCCCCAGCACTGCAGCCGGAGGAGATTATTTAGAAAAGGACTAGAATTTTATGTTTTTATAATCAATGAAAGTACCCATACAAAAGAATACGGCATAATGACGTTGACAAACCGGTTCCCGCTGGATCACTGAAGTTAAGCAACGTTGAACCTGGTCAGTACTAAATGGGTGACCGTTTGGGACTTTCAGGTGCTGTATGTGCTCTACGCTTATCTCTGCATTGTTTCCAGTCGTCCTGATCTTCTCCTTGCCACTGGACTCACAGTACCGATTCAAGAGATATGGGGTTGGAGATTGCGCAACCCTTATCTCACAATTGCACGCTCTACTGCCCTTATGGGATATCCTTTGTCTTTTAAGACTGAACGGAAGCATGGGGGACCAAAAAAGTCTGTAACTTAATATATATATATATATATATATATATATATATATATATATATATATCAGTTGGGTTTATCTCTGAATTTTGTTTATGATGAAAAAGAGAAAATAAAGAAGGAAAATAGATTTACGAGCCAAACAAAATGGCGAAAAGGTCGACTGATGCACTAAAAGTCGGAATGTCGCAAGCTGTGCTTACGTCATTGAAAGTACTTTGTTTATTTGTCGGAAGGGAGAGAGTTCAAATAGCTATTGCAATTTGTGCACGATTCATTGAATAACAAGACAAGATTTATATCAGGCAATAAGACGAAACGAAAAGGTTAAAAACACGCAGTCAAACAAAATGGCTGACAGTCGATCGCTTGACAAAAGAAGGGGGAAAATAACAACAGTTGAACGAATGACGAAGAGACACGGCATTAGACACGTCTATACTAATATTAGAAATGTATGTTGCTATTTACTTGTCAGCCATAAAAAGGGAATTGGTCGTTTTTTTTTTTAATTGGGGGAACACCCTTCGTTTCAAATGTGGCATTCTGGATTAAACAAAAAATATAATTACTCCAGTTTAGGAAGATTTCTCCTTCACTGACTGAGGACAGAAGAAAACGAAGCGTAGTATCAGAACAGATGATACACTTTGATTCTAGCTAATAGAATTATCAGTTTGTGTAACGTAGCAAATGGACAAATAAAGCGAATAAATCCGACTTCTTTTCCTTCTTTCTCGACATAAGTCGGTTATTAATGTTTTTCTTATTCTCCGTCTTCAAAATCTCTCGCTGCAACATGTCCATCTCGCCTGTTCGCGTTTCTCTTTCTTCCAACCATACGCCTATTCTTGCTTTCACATTACACGTCTGTCTCCTTCGGTGCCGACTATTTTCTCCCTGGTCACGTGGTGTCCTTTCTTTTTCTATTTTTTAGACTCAAGTGCGACCACACTTGCCAATTTGCATACGCGTTCAAACGCTGCTCCTGTAGCTTATACAATCGCTTATACAATCGCTTGCCATCCATCATTCACCTCCTGCTGATATTTCATATACGCTCATATGCGCTCAGTTACACGTGTATTCTCCTTCTTCGACTGTACTGACATGCAGAATTAAAAGTTTAATGTTAATAGACGTCTCATCCCTCAACTTCCTTTTCATAGGTTGCAGGCACAATAGCTACTTACGTAACACTCGCAGTTTGCTCTGTTCCAGATGAATTTGAATAAAAATATATAGTGACGTATGTCTTACAACTGCTAAGAAAAAGCAATGCATTCCAAATAGAACAACCTGGATGCTGCTATCATTGTTTGATTTTGACAAACACAAGGTTTTTTTTTACTCACGTTAACCCTAAACAAGGCATATCGCTATTTGGACGTAAGTAACTACAATTTGGGACCATGCTTAAGAAAGATTAAGAACATGTGGTTTACGTTAATTTTAAACTTCTCAATATCAGTACAGTCAGGGAAGCGGGTAGAATGAAGAGAAATTTAATGTCCAACTGTTTGAGTGAAGAAACAATTAGAATAGAAAGTTTTTTGGCATCTAGGACCGCAACAGTGAAGAGGTGAGATTTTGTTGTAAATTAGGATGTAAATGCCGAGGGGAAACAAGTGCAACGGGTTCCTCAGAACACATTGCATTAAAATATTTGTAAAACAGGCACAGGGATGCAACATTGCGGCGATGAGACAGGATTTGGAGCTTAGTTGATAAAGTGGGACCTATTAGATTGAAAATTCTTTTCTGAACCATATCCAAGAGGGGGATGCTCGTGGTAGATGCACCTGTCCACATGTAGTAACAGTACAGCATGCACGAGCAAATAGTGGCTTTGTGAATTTATATCGATGCTCTTCTGTCTTCTGTTTGGTTTTAATTAAATACACACAGCTGAAAACATAATGTCTTTTGTGGCGCAAATGAATAAATCAGAGTATATTAGTTACATCAGCTTAAGTAATGGTAAAACATTTATTGCTTTCGGATTGCAGAAGGTAAGACATGTTGAGTCTAGCCAGCACATTAATGGATAACTATTCCAGAATGACACGTGCTCTTAGTTTTGGAGTGGAATTTGGTCTTAACATAGTCAAAAACCAAGTGATCGTAGGTGTAAATAAGAGTGTGATGTATGGCAATAGAAAAAGGACTGAACAATGGACATGAGATTTTTTTTGACGGCGAAAGAAGGGGTTTTGAAGGTTAGTGTTTTGTGACAATCAATGAGTTTTTACGACAGTACACTAAATCCATTTTCAATGAGTTTTTACGACAGTACACTAAATCCATTTTCAATGAGTTTTTACGACAGTACACTAAATCCATTTTCAATGAGTTTTTACGACAGTACACTAAATCCATTGTCAATGAGATTTTACGACAGTACACTAAATCCATTTTCAATGAGTTTTTACGACAGTACACTCAATCCATTTTCAATTTTTTACGGCAGTACACTAAATCCATTTTCAATGAGATTTTACGACAGTACATTAAATCTATTTTCAATGAGTTTTTTACGACAGTGTCAAATTGACAATGTTAGGAAAACTTTTTGGCAACAACTAACTGATGACAATTCAGTCAGAGGCTTGAAAAGTTGGAGTTTAGACACACGTGAAGACAGATCGTGACCTGGGCCAAGTAGGAAAAGCATAAGGATATCGAGATAACCTGATGCCAACTGTTAAACCTAGGCTTAATAGACGTGGACTAGCGTGTAGAGAATTGACGGGGACCAATAGGCAAACCGTAAATGTAAAGCAGTGGAGTTTGCGTTTTCTTTGTGCTTTATTTTATTTCATTTTATACTTGTGGACCTGTACGTTTTTATCGATGGTCGTCAGTGTGAAAGATGCCGACGACACGGCCAGAATTAGGACGATAAGAGATGAAGGAAAAATCCACGGCAAATCGCGTTGGAGTCAGCAGCTTTTCTGTAGCGTACCACAGGTGGTTGCACATTATCTCCCTCTAAACTTTGGATTAAATACTAGAGTAGACTTGACTTTCAAGAGTTTTTAGGATAATATTATATGTGGAATGAAAGTGTTTTCCCGTGTGCCTTGCTTCTAGTTGTTTTGGTTTTCCCTTTCTTATGATTTAGGATCTGCAGAAATATAGTGTTACTAGCAACGCCCGGCGTTGCCCGGTCGTAAAATACGCATAAAAATTGTACTTTAATTAATGCCGATTTCTTTTTTGTTATAAACAGAAATACCATAGGTATAAAACGGAAAGAAACTGAGATATGGTAATGGGAGTACTTCAAAATTCTTGTAAAAAAAAAAACTCTAGCTGAGATCGAAACCAAACCCTTAAAACAGTGGGTCAAGTACGATAACCATTAAACCAGCTTGTCCTGATCTTTAAAACGTGTTCTCAAACCTATTTATTCTAAATATAAGGAATATGTCACGTTTTATGATAGTACATGCGCATTTGTTAAACCGTGGACAAACAGATAAAAATCCGATGCCCCCAAGTATCAATTTTGACAGTGTAGCAGACCTTTTTTCCGGATGAAAACGGATTAAAAATTTTCCGCATGCCTGAATACACTAAAGACTACATTATGAATCTGTAGATCAAAAGTTGATTGAGTATATAGGTTGAGAAGTGTCTCATTCTGACTTTTACGGATATATAGATTACGATATGCTGAAAGCAGGGAAATCCTTTGTTATTGTCTCTCAACATTGAAATCAACATTTTCAAATATTTGTAATGGCGATTATGAAGTTCACGTTGTTCTCCCGATCGAAACTCTAGATAAAACATTAGGATAGATTTGATTCTAAAGAGTTTTTCGAACCTGGAATATGGAATGTTTATTCGTACGGATGTCAGCATTGTTTTCGGTTGCTCTGAGTTTCTATTCCCTCAATACACGATCTGGAGAAATATGACATTATTATCATATTCCTGAAAGCAGAGGCACCATTTCTGAAGATGTCCATTGTTTTTATACTTGTTTTCACTCTTCTAACATCGGGATGATGTGACACAATAGTCAGGAAAAGGGATTTTAAAAAGCCAGCGCCTTAGAGGAATGTCACTCTGGCTTGTAAAATAGCTGGGCAGCCCAGCAAGCATTCTCCTAAAAAGGCGCCACATGCAATTAGCAGTTAAACCCTTATCTAAAGGAATAAGTAATGCCTGGGAAGACCCACCTGTAAGAACTGCACATTGTTAAACAAACTAAAATTAACAGGAAAAAATATTATATTACTATTTTAACCACATGGACCTGTTGAAATTCCGCAAATTGAGAAAATATTTAATCAACATATAGTTTGATACAACTGCTAGTTTTGATAGCGCCTTCTGAACAGAAACCCCAATAACGCACGGCTTTATGAGCCCATTAAGATTTGTATGAAAATAGGGTTCATTTCATTTTAAATATAGTACTGACACAAAAGAGATGGATAAAAATCACTAATAAATGCTCCAAAAGTAATATTGTAATGTTGTGTTAGATTATTCAATATGAATAATAAATTCACATTGTAAAAGACAATAGTCAAGTTATTGATTCACTCCAGCCCCTTTTGGCAGAACATATTTTTCATTCAGCCTTGTTTCTTTTAAATTTTCTCTTTCTTTGGAGAAAAACCGTTGCATGTCGAAATAGATTACTACAAGTTCTTTTCTCAAACCATTACCAAAATTATATTATTATTATTATTATTATTATTATTATTATTATTATTATTATTATTATTATTATTATTATTATTATTATCATCATTATTATTACCATTATTATTATTATTATTATTATTATTATTATTATTATTATTATAAAACCAAGCTACATCCAACGGAAATCAGTCTCATATTCCTGTAAATATTTTCAGATTAGCCTATTTGAGGCCAGGTGTCTCGAACATGTCCTTTTGTGAAACAGTATCGTTATCAGAAATTGTATTTGGCATTTTTTCTAAAGCATAACATATGGACTAACTAAGGCCGGAACAAACTGACTAAAAACATAGACCAAAGGGAGGTTACTCTCATATTCTTGTCCACAGTTGTCAGATTCTGATCATTTTAGCCTTAAAAATTTTATTTGGACTTTTTCAAAGTTTAGCATGCGAACCAAGAAAGATGCAAGCAAAACATTATATAGAATCGAGATTATAAAGTTCAATTCAAGAAATATTAAACCACTGGCGTTAATTTTTAATCGATAGACCATCATTCTAAAGAATGAAACTGAATTATGAGCTCGTTATCCAAAACCGCATGTTGCATTCCTTAAATGCTGGGATATGCCCTAGCATCTCTAAGAGGCTGCGTCCGTGTCTAGGTGTGTTTGGCAATCACTCTTCAGTTTTAGTATTCCCATCGCTAAATGCGCAGATTTAATGCACGCATTTTTTTTTCTTTTTCTAGGCGTCAAAACTCCTTTATAAATGGCTCTGTCTGTCAGCAATCTGTCACACTTAAGTTTGAAAAGTCCGTTTTCTTTGTCTGCCATACTGATTATTCAAATGATATTTTAGTAACACTATGCGTATTATTTATTCTGTAACACTGAAGTTTCAATTACGATTTTCGTTGCTTTTTCAAGCTTAAGTTTTAAATAGAATTTTTGTTTGTCTGTAAAGCTAAAGTTGGGAGTGTAATTTTAGTTTCTTGGTCTATCAGAGTGAATACTTGAGTACAATTTTCAGGTGTCTATCACGCTTAAGTTAACATCAGGATTCCTGGATTTTTAAAACAAAATCATGACAGACTAACATAAATCCAATTTTTGATTTCAGCCTGACAGATCAATGGCATTGATAAGAGTAATGAACAAAGCTTGTTTTTCTCCTTTTTTTAAATCAGGTTCCTGGTAATAGTCTTAATTCCGTTGAATCGATACAAAACTGATTTTAAAATCTCACTTGCGTTATTAATGTCCTTTAGTCCTTACATTCCACAAAAGGGGAAAATACTGTTTTCTGAGTTAGAATATACAATACAACATTGTTTACTAGTTTGGGGGGGGGGCTGAAGTGATTTTTTGATTCTAACAGCTAGTGTCCTCATGATTTGCCTGAAGCAACTCCAACGAATATATTTTTTTTTCTGGGAATTTAAACTTCGTTCTCCATTTTTTTTTCATTTTTTTTTTTTACAATTTTTTTTACTCAAACCTTCTTTAGATCATATATTGGGATCTAAGATATGTATGGATAGGTTTCCTTTCTCTTATCTATTTGTCTATTTGGTACCTAAGGTACTTAACCATTTATGCATTATTATTCTTATAAACATTTTTATTTACAGACATGACATCTGGTTTATACGATATTCAGACATGAAAAAGGGGTTGATATGTTTTAATCTGGAATAAAGGGGCTGCTAAAGGATCAAATTAAAGTGATCGGATTTTAATGTTAGCTAACTGTTTCACGAATGCGCATGCGTGAATAGTTCGCATTACTGATTACTTATGTTAAAAATAAGTCGTTTGAAAACACATTTTTAAGCTCGTGTGGCGCTGGTCTAATGGCTATCGTACTTGACTTACTGTGTTTATGTTTTAGTTTCCATTTAAGCTCGAGTATTTTTTCTGTTTTTTACTTACAAGAAGTGAACTGTTTTGAAAAAAAGAAACAGCATACTCGCATAATCATGTCTCAGTTTCTTTCCGTTTTTTACTTTATTATTTTGAAGGAATTGAATGCTACGTTTAATGTCTACATTATTTTTGTTTATGATAAATACAAATTCTGCATGGATTAAAATATAATATTAATAATTATTTTACGACTGTGCGGTCTGCTAGTATATATATAAAGTTCAAATTTTAGATGAATTTTGTTTGTCTGTAAGGATGAAGTCTGTATTTTTACATTGCATTTTAGTTCCTCACGCTTGACAGCTGGTTGGTGTGTAATGCTGATATTAAAAATGTGTTTTTTGTTAGTCCCTCACGCATAATATTGAATCAATTTTTTTTTCTGTGTCATGCTTTTGTTTGAAGTAGAATTTTAATTAGTCTGTCAAACTTAAATTTAAATTATAACTCTCGTTTTTCAATCACGCTTAATTCGTAAATTCTATTTTAGGCAGTAAATGTTATCCTAGTCTTTGGTGCGTCACGTTTACTTAAGAAATACTAATTTTGTTTGGCTGTCACATTGAAGTTTAAAATAGCATTTCAAGTTATCTGTCACGCCTGAGATTGTTTAAGCGTTTTCTTTTGTTTGCCACGCTAAACATTTGGGGAAGTATCTTAGCGCGTCCACTTGTAATTGCATGCCAGTATGTCTGTCACGCTTTAAATTTCACACGAATCATTCGGAAAAGTATTTTAGAGGGTCTCTTAGGCGGGAGTCTTTAACAGCATGTCAGCTTGTTTGTTAAGAGCTAGTTAAAAAGAGGGGTTCCCAAACTTCAGAACATCATGGAACCCCTGAGCAGGGCAAAGGTTTTTTCATGGAGCACTTGTTCTGTTGTAAAAAAAAGGCGTTGGTTAATTATTCTGTTCCTTTGTGTTTTAAATTAATATTTCATTAGGAGTTTTGTTCACGCATGCATAAAAATCTTCCTAAAGATGCATTGAAATGGCTGTACGTATTCATCGGTCAATATCTTCATCAAGTTTGAAATCGTGTTTTCGTCAGTCTTCTTTTTTTTTTTCACAAAGGAGTCACCGCTTATCAAGTCCAAAAGGCCACTCGAGGATACTTCGAGCGTACGTTAATGAGCGTACGTAGGTCACTGAGACAACAGTGTAGTGATTGTTAATTGTAAAAATTGGGTAGCAATTGGTTACTTAAACCAGGGTTTCCCAAACTTCAGAACACTATGGAGCCCCTTTGCAGGACAAAGGTTTTTCATGGGGCACTAACAAGACGATTTCTAAAATAAACATTAATTTCAAATTTTAACGTATACTTGTTGAGTAGTTGTTTCCGGTTGTGATTTTATTATATTTTCGTGTTTGCAACCATTTTTTTCTGCATTTTTTGTTTATTTATTTATTTATTTTCATGGACCATCCTGAAACTCTTTACACCTGTGGTTACGTATCATATTTCTTTCTAATAAAAAAGATCAATAATGAAATATTTCAATTAAATATATGTCTGCAGCCATTTAATTCTTCCATATAAAACATTTGGTCATCTACAAAAAAAGGCTTCCGAAGGCCCTCAGTCTCACTCACGAAGCCTATTTTAGAATACTAATTTCATCGAAAAACGCACAGATCTAATGAACGCATGTTAGGAACATATCAATTACTGTCGATTTATTGATAAAGTCGCCCCATTTTCGTATGAAACAAATACAAAATATTTGATTAAAGCGATCGAAAATTCATTTTAAAGCCGTAAATATTTTTCCTCTTTGTTTTTTTTTTATATTATTATTTGTGTTTGTTGATGAACGAATTCAGGCCGACTTTTCCGACATCTTGAATTGCATTTTTCAAGAATGAGAAATCACTCGGGTCGTTCGAAAGTGGAAGAATTTCCATTTGTATGATTAAGCTTTTACAGTTAAGACTTTTTTTTTCTTTTGGCGATATTTTACTTGGTGAAGTAGCGACTGTTGCTTAATTTGAAATTAACCCGATCTCAACACATTCCAAAATTTGTATAAATAAAGGCACAATTGTTTAAATATACACAGATATTCAAACAGCTGCACGTTTATTTGTGCAAGATAACGTATATATGTATGGACTCTCCCGTCGATTTCGATGTACAAGCTCCTCCCCAACAAGGAAGTTGTCCGGAAATTACTTGGTTATAGTAGGGAAGGCTTTGTGCAGAACCAACTATGATTTTCGTACAACTGCTAATCTCAGTCGGTGCAATGTCTGTGGAAGTAAATTCTAAAATCGAAACATAAAATATTATAAATCTTTATATACTATTAGTCTTACATGGAAAAATATATGTATAAAGTCGAATGGGAATAAAGAGATGATATATATACATCGTGAAAGAAAGAAATAGAACACGATCGCCAATATTATTAGAACGCGCGCCAGGGGATGTCATTCAACTTTATTTAAACGTCATTCGCCGATGTCTTAATTTACACTTTATTCGCTGATGATGTATTGTTAGATAATAAATGGTATTAAAGTATTGATTAGCTGTTATTGATCTATCGATCGATCTCTCTATCTAGTGATAAGCGGACAAAAGCAGTGACCTTGCTAGAACAGAAATATTGTTTTGGTAAAATAAGTTTTTAGCTCAAAATAAATTATTTAAATATGTTATATATATATATATACGTACACTAGCAGTTTATTATTTTAAATAATAATATTTATTTTTAATAATAAACACAATTTATTATTTTAAATATTAATATTTATTTTTAATAATAAACACATTTTATTATTTTAAATATTAATATTTAAATATTAATATTTATTTTTAATAATAAACACATTTTATTATTTTAAATATTAATATTTATTTTTAATAAAAAACACATTTTATTATATGTTAAATATTAATATTTATTTTTAATAATAAACACATTTTAGTATTTTAAATAATAGTGTGCATCCTTTCTTAATAGGAGGTAATGCATGGGAAAAAAAGAAAACTACTGTTTTTGTTGGTTTCCAAGTTTAACAGAGGTTAGGGGTTACGTGGTGAATGTTTACATCGCTAAACGCTGTATGGTTTTCGAGGAAAATAAACATATTACATTGAATGTAAACACGAAAAATACATCCAGTTTGGTAGAAAAGTAATTTATCTTGCCTTTAATAACATTTATTTTTCATATATTTGTGTTTTGACAACTTTTTCGAATCTATGTGTACATTAATAGAAACAAATTCGATGCTGATTTCATGGAAATGGCGCGAATGAGATTCAAATATTAAAGAGAGAGAGAGAGTGAGAGAAGAGGGTAAATGTGCATCTTTTTTAATAGGAGGTAATGCTTGGGAAAATCCTCTATTAAATATTATATATCACGAGGAATACGTTACCGATGCACTTATAAGTAAAAAAACAAAAAAAAACCCAAAGATTATATCGTTCATCAAATTCCGTCTGTGCTTCTTAAGAATATCACGTCAGCAGATATTTGGACTTGACGATCCTCAAAAATAGTCTTTGTTATCTTATAGATAAACAAATAAAATTTCTAAAAAGGAATGTTTTACATTACACTGGCAAAGCCTACACCGGTTTAAATTAAAATATTACCATGTAAAAAATTATTTTTATCAATAAAAGAAGGAGACTAATTTTAGATTATTTTCGATACTTATCGAATGATCTTCTGCGCAAAACGTATCTAAGTACATCGCAAGAAATATAAATTATCTTTGTATGCATTTTTAAAAGTAGGCTCATCCGTTTCGGAACCTATGAGCAAGGAACTCTTTCACACACACACAAAGTGTCTTTTATGTAATAGTATATATATATATATATATATATATATATATATATATATAATTATATATATATATATATACTAGCAAAAGTACCTGTCGTTGACTGGGTTCAAAAACAGCCTACACAAAATGGACTCTGATTTATTAAAGTATGATAGGTTATGAAAAGGAAGGGTTGTAAAGAGATAGCTTCGAATTTGAGGGTATCAAAACCAAAGCAAAATATGATGAAAGTAAAAATAAAATAGATAAACTCCATAATTTATTATACTATACCTGTTCACACTGAAACACTTATCACAATATTCTGTGGATCTATATGAATAAACCTTGTTAATCTTTGCGACATATTTCCATTGTATGGAGGTCAGGTGCGAACGAACACCCCATAATTTTATTATACCATATTTCTTCAAACGGAAACATAATTATCAAAGTATACTTACGCAGATAGATATGAAAAGTATTTATTAAAGTTTGTGCCTATTTCCATTCTATGGAGGCCAGGCGCGAACGCAGACCACACAATTTTATCATACCATCCCTATTATCAAAGTATTCTTATGCATATCTATATCAAACACACTTGTAAACGTTTTTTTTAATTTTTAAAATTTTTATTTCTATACTTTGTGGACCAAGCGCGAACGCAGACCCCACAATTTTAATGAACCACCGTTTTGCCAGATCAATTATATGTGATCAGTTTTTAAAAATAGTCACCTATATAGAAGCCTACTCGTGACCAGACACACGCACACATTCAGCTTTATATTATAGAATATATATATATATATATATATATATATATATATATATACATACATATATATATATATATTATTAGAAATTATATTTCACCTTTCATTCATACCAATCTTTTAATTCATGAAGCTCGATGTAATTACATAGAATATACAAATACATGACAAAAAGTCCATATTCCAAATTTTAAGATGTTAACCATCTGTCCGTTTTTTTCTTTAAACGTGTTAAAATGTTTAATCCTTGAGCGTCCATGCACAGAAATACTTATGTAATTATTATGCCATTTTTTTTAATTTCTGCCTCCTTTAGCTTAAGAAAATAAACTTATCAACTTAAAAAAAAGAAATAAAGCAATATTGGATTACAAAATCGGAGAAGTTGTGTGTGTGTGTGTTTTACTTCCGTTATCTTTCATTGACTTGGAGTTATATATATATATATATATATATATATATATATATATATATATATATATATATATATATATATATATATATATAAAAGTGAACGTGTCTGTCTGTCTGACTGTGTGTCTGTGTACATTTCCCTACGCAATAACTCTGTCAATTTTTAGTCTATAGACTCGAAATTTGAAATACCGGGTACTGAGATTTGGAAAAATCGATGTGACGGGTGTCAGCCAGAAATTTGGCTGTTAAGGGGTCAAATTTCTACGATTTGACCTTTAAGAACTCTACCAAACTCCTCCGACAATTTTGGGTCTAGACACTTGAAATTTTAGATTTAGGTTCCTTGAACATGGATCTAACTTAATAAAGTGATTTGAGCCCGAAACAATAAATTTTAAGGGGTCATAATAGGGGTCAAAGTTTTAAAAAATTAACCATTTTTTTTGTTTCTTTTGCTTTTTTTGCACAGCATACACCTCCAAACACCCGAGCAACGCCGGGCACCCTGCTAATATATATATAAAACTGAATGTCTGAGTATATTTATTATTGTGTGTTCCATATTACTAAAATATTAGAGAAGCTACATAAAATCTAAGAGTACATCCGCAGTCTTAGATAGAATTATTCGCAAATTCCTAAGTGCACGCCCTTGTGGCCGTAAACGCTTTATAATCTTAAGTATATACGTGTTTCCGCACACTTCATCCGTGCCTAAATCAAAACGTAGATTCCATGAACAAAGCTTCTTTCTTAGAACTGCACGGCTGTGGAACTCTCTGCCGCTTGCCTGCCCCCCCCCCCCCCGAATTCAACTCGAATGTCTTCAAGTCCAACACAAACAAATTCCTGATGAACCACCCTCTTAAGTAATGAGACCTTATCAAATCCCCAATACTAACTATTACTACGATACTACCCCATTGATTACTTTACACACAATAACCCTTATCCCGAGTCGCTCCTGGGCCTTGATAAAATGTGACCCCCCCCCTATAAAAAACAGACTATTTATGAAATATACATCATATATATAAAATTTACTGAGAAAGACCATGACGTTGGTCTTGAATCCACTAAATAAACTGCGCTATGGAGGCTGAATTTTATTTCGAACTTCAAATATTCGTATTTATATAAAATCTATATCATCTATAAATATAAAAGCGAAAATGTATGTGTGTTCGCTTTTTCTGTATGTCTACAAAAGGCTTTTTTCAGAGAAACGGTCGGTCGCTTCACAACTTTAAAAACTTTTTATATCACATATGAATCGTAATATCTCACAGTTAACAACGAAGCTCGCCTGTCTATTTAATTTGCTCGATTTCGGGAAAATAAATATTCAACATTTGTCGCTCGGCGCATGTGGGTTAGTCTTTTCCCTATAACATCTTGGGGGGGGAAAGCGTTCAGCAGTAAATAAAGTACAAACTTGACCCCATTACCTCATTAAAACGGGCACCTGACAAATCCAAGTAATTAAATAAATTCAAAAGTGCTCCCGTTAGCATCTCGCGGTGGAGCAATGGTTAACGTGTCACGTTTTTTTATTCACACTTTAATTTACAGCTTTGCCTCAACGGTTCGGGTTCCATCCTCATGCTTACTTTTTTTTTAACACCCCAGCCGGAGTTTCCACACACACCTACAAACACCCGGGCAACGCCGGGTACCCCTCGCTAATATGTATTAAAATCTCAGGATTCCGAATTTTTTTATCATCGCTCTATGTGTTCTGGATATCTACTGCCTCCACCTCTACGTTACCCATAGGACACAACTCTCCAAAAAATTCATAGATATATATCCGATTTTTCATGAGTATTATACAAGGTGATCCACTTAAAAGTAGCCTGATCTCTCTAATCTTTCTCTTACCGACCAGCTGACACCACAAGACAAAATACATTTCTTTTACCAACAAGATGGTGCTACATGCCACACGTCTCACAGATCACTGAGACGAGTTCTTGACATGTTTACGGAGGAGAGAACAATAAGTAAAAGTTATGGCCACCACGTTCCCCGGACTTGTCATCATGTGATTTTTATCTTTGAGTGACTTTAAAACAAAAAGTTTATGCAAATAATCCTCATCTTCTAGACGAACTAAATGAGAACATTACCAACTCTATTAGGAGAATGACCAGGAAAATATACAGGCTGTGTCTACAAACCTTGTTAAACGTGCCCAGACATGAATAAATGTAATCAGGGAGCACTTACAACATCTTTTATAACATTACAGGTAATTTAAACAATAAAAGAATGCTCCTCTTTTCTCCTATAGTTTTTGGGCTACTTTTAAATGGGCCATCATGTATAAGTGAGAATGTGTGTGTGGGGACACTTCTTAACCTATATCCCCCAAGAATTCTGAATCTACAGACTTCGAATTTTGTATATAGGGTATTCATACACGTGGAACCCTTTTTAATCAGTTTTCATTAGGAAAATAGAGTTCCTAAGGGTCACAATTGAAAAATTAGTACGTAGGGGTGGCCATCGCACTTTTATCCTTGTCAATTTTCGCATGCGTGAATCATTCACATGATAGATTACTTATGTTAAGAATACGTAGGTTTGAAAATACTTTTTAAAGAACGTGTCATACTGGCCTAATGGGTTTTTTTTTTTAGGTTTTGCTTTCGATCTCAGTTGGAGACATTTTTGCTACTGACAAAAAGCTAACTGTTTAGATAATACATAATACTCGCACGCACATGTATTATTTCTTGTATGAATTAAAATAAATATATTTATGCGTATTTTAAGACCGGGCTATACCGGGCGGCCTGCTAGTATATATATATATATATATATATATATATATATATATATATATATATATATATATATATACTATCCTAGCGTTGCTGGGGTCCTGTGTACTGTTCATAACTTTATGTGCATATGTTTATATACATATTAAAAAGTTTGACTCATGTCCAGGTAACCTACTTCTAAAATTTCAAGTGTTTAGACCCAAAATTGGCGGAGGAGTTTAGTAGATTCTGCAAAGGTCGACTCTTTCAACATTGACCTCTTGGCAGACAAATTTTCGCCCTAAAACTGATTAAAAAGCACGTTGCATGTCTGAATACCCTTTATGTAAAATTTCAAATGTTTAGACCCAAGATTTGCTGAATAGTTTGCTAGAGACCGCGAAGGTCAGGTCTCTTTGGTAGCCAATTTTTTGGCCCCAAAACTTATGAATAAACTTTATGTAAAATTTCAAATGTTTAGACCAAAAATTGGCTGAGGTGAATTTTTTTAAAATTTGTACCCCAATTTTGTCCTCTTAATGTTTATTGTTTTGGGCTCAAATCAAATTAAAAAAGTTTGATACATGTGCAAGGAACCTACATCTATAATTTCAAGTGTTTAGACCAAAAATTAGCGGAGTAGTTTGGTAGAGCTTCCAAAGGTCTAATCCTTGAACTTTCTCCCTTGACAGCTAAATTTCTGGCCGAAAAGCGATTATAAAGATTTTTCTTGTCAAATCTCGAGTCTGTAGACTGAAAATTGACAGAGTAATTTGGTATGGAAATGTACACACACAGACAGACACGCACACAGACGATTTCTCTCTTTATATATATATATATATATATATATATATATATATATATATATATATATATATATGTGTGTGTGTGTGTGCGTGTGTGTGTTTTGGTAACATTTTTCATTCAGGCAGACATTGTTAAAAACAACAGAAAGCACACATACGATTTCACTTTATATATGTTAAGTAATACTTTTTTTAAATTTTTCAATTTTTCGTAATATATTTTTCGTATATACATAGGACATATGGATTTATGGTCCAAGCATTGTCTTCTCGAAGTGTCATCCTCAAATAGGCATGCTCTCCTCACTTTCCCCTACAACACCAATTCCCCCCCAACCGCTATCTGCAGTCAAAATGAACTTCGCTCGCACTCCAACTCCTATTTAAATAAATCTTCCCATAATTCCTTAGAGAGACTAACACACATTCCTTATGATGTGAAGACGATTTCACGAAAAGTTAAAAACGCGTACACTTCAGATGAAAATAAATGCTTGGACCATATATCCGTACGTGCGATGTATATACACAAAATATAATACGGAAAAATAAAAAGGTATTACTAAACAGAAGCTTTCCGTTGTTTTAACAATGTCTGTCTGAATATCTATCTATCTATCTATACTCCTATAAATTCGATATTTTCGGGTGTATTGATATCCATATTAAAACCCCTTTTTTACTATTTATTTAAAAAGTAAATACAATGTTGTTATATATGGATCGTGGAATTGCATTCACTAGCAAAAGAACTAGCTAATTTGCATATTCTTTTAAACATTCATTTTAATTAATTCCCTATTAGTTATTTCGGTTTTCTTATGGGATGATCATCATTAGTTAACTATTAAGTGTAATTATATTCATGCAGATATTTTACATCATTTATACTTGTGTAATATTTGCGTAAAAAGTTTATAGTAAACACAAAACTCTTTCCATATATATTTATGTATAAGTATATATTTTTGTTTAGAAAAAATTGCCTACCAGACTCCTCCTAGAGTTTTTGATTTACAGACATGAAACTTCATATATAAGGTATTTGAATCCATGCGAAACTTTATATTTGGGGTTTTGCCCGGAAAAATCGGTGTAAAAGTGTGTAAATTAAAAAAGATGAAATTTGCCAGGTGAAGGTTGAACGGCTGCGTTACGAACGCATAACGTAGTAGCTATTGGTTCACAGTTTAATTTTTAATCTTGTAGCAAACATGTCTTCATATCCCAGTCATTGGCGGCAGAAGCAAAAATACATCGTAATGATTTCGATTCTCGGTGGTGGCGCAGGAATCATTTTTTTTTTTTAAACTTTTTAAATCATTACTATATATTGTGTACAATATAACCTATAATATAAATCTCACCTGTCTCTTTAAATGTATGTATGTATGTATGTATGTATGTATGTATGTATGTCATATGCCACTGGTAGCATGTAACCAAGTACTACCTGCCTCATGGTCGGGTCACCGGCGACTAAACTGGTTCCCTCACCAGACTTGTTTGGTGAGGAGGGCGGCTAGTCTCCCTGAAGGATTAAAAATAAGACCTTCCAAAGGGCGAATGAACTCTTTTTTTTCTGGGTCAACGGCCAACTAGCACCATGTATATTTGTGTGTGTGTGTGTGTATATGTATATTGGGGTGGAGAGGGCTCCTGTTAGCCATGGTGAAGGCAACCTTTCTAGGAGAAGCAAATCTCTGATTTAAAAAACCATAAAGCGGGAGACCAGTACCCGCATTAAGCTGGTCTGCAGTTTGATTTGTTGCTGGCTATCTTGCTCTTGCTTGTTGCTGGATCTCAACATTTTGAACCGAGAGAGAGACTTAACTGTCGTACAAAGCTAAGACTCTGTAACATCATCTTCGTATAGGTACTCCCTCAGGCATTTTGGCTTATGGATTTTAAATGTCTGAGGGAGTGGCACTCGTCTGACATCATCATGTATGTATGCATGTATGCATGTATGTGTGAGTGTGTGTGTGTGCCTGCCTAAAACTTTCGACAAAGCTGACGCATTTTCACGAGGCCGGTAGCGTTTTGGAGCTCGGCCCTTCGGACGAGAAATGCCGAAAAATTGACCAAGAATATTAATTACTTCACCCCCAACTGGGCGCTTTTTACGCAAATATTTTTGAAAGCCAACCTCTCCTTTCGATTGGTTGGCCTTAATTTAAACCTGCATTACTTCCGGTTTAGCGATGGGCGCAACAGCAAAGATGTCACTTTTTTTTTACGTTTTTTTCCTCCTTCCCGGTACTGGGTCGAGCCTGCCTGCCAGCCTGCCTACTACCAAAGAATGTAGTAATAAACAAATATTAAAAAATATTTGAATATTTATTCTCTATTAATTAATGAATTTTGGTACATGTTCATTAAACAGTTTTACTCAGATTCTGACAAATTAAGATCGGAGCTCATTCGTTATATATTCATAAATGTGGAGAAATCTCTCCTCCAGCCGACCTCGTGGACCCCTAATGGGAAGTCAATCGAACTACAAAACAAAAAATAAAGCAAAGATGCACCTTCTTTATTATGGCTTCAGTCTGATGCTAACATTTAAATCTCCGCTCTACATAAACATTTATAGCTGAGACAATATATTGTTCCCTCGTTTGGCTTCAATAAAAAAGAACATCACGATTACAAGCGTTCCGGTTGTGGTTTCATCCGGCCAAGCTTGAGTGCCATTTTTTGTTTTCGGAACTATATTGACATTTCCGAAATAAAATAAAATGGTGTACAACGCTTTGGGAATATCGCTTGGCTGAGTCAATCATTGAATTTATTGACTGCTGGCCAAGGCCCTGTGAATACTCACGTGTCGTAATCGAATTATGTCGGAGCTATTACAGTTAGATAACGGAAGTGATAGTGATACCTAAAGTTCGGAGGTGATCCTAAAACGGAAGTCGATGAAACCAAGTAACTTCCGGGCGGATATTTTCTACCTCTTTTATGGCGACAATTACACCAAAGAATATATGTCCAGGGCGCCGTGGAAATATAACTAGTCCTCTCTCTCTCTCTCTCTCTCTCTCTCTCTCTCTCTCTCTCTCGCTCTCTCTCCCTCTGTCTCTATCTTTCCCTCTCGCTATCTCTCTCACTCTGTCTTTGTCCCTACTCCTGTACTTAAGCAACCCGTCTCTTTGATATCTTTTAGTGACTGATATTCTCTTTCATAAAAATATTAAGGAAATTTACAGCAGCGTTTGCGTTGTTTTGTCAGCATCCAAAAATCGTGAGTTTACATCAGACATTAAAATATATAGTTTAATTTTACATACTAGTCTTTGGAAGTTTTACCCGTGGTCCCTCTTGTGGGTATCAGTATCAGGATCATAAGATAACTTGTTAATTCATACAAAAATCTTGCTGTACTCTGTCGGTCTTGCGTGATATTCACCATGCACTTTTTTACTCTTGCAAAACGGATATTTATGTTCGTACCATTTACAATTTTATTATCTCTGTTAGATTGAAGTGTATAATACGGCGATCGTTGGTTTGTCAAGATTAAGTTTCAAATATCCCCCTTTCCTGTCTGTCACGCTTAAGTTAGAAGGTCTAATTTATTACTTGGTCTGCCAGACTAAATTTTCAAATATAGTTTTCTTTGGTTTTCCATGCTTAACATGAGATTTCCATATGTATACGAACGTTTAAATTTGAAATATTACTTTCGTTTACCTATCACGATAAATACATTGATATGTGGCGCAATCAATAACATGCTAAGTGAATCAGTTCAATTTGACGTTGTTACGGAGGTTTTAGGGGGCATTCTCAGTGCAAACGATAATAAGAAAAAATGAGGATTATTTTTTTTTTTTAATAATCTTGGCATACGAAATGAGAGCAATCTACTCCGTGTATTTAGAAATTTTTATACAGGTCTGTAGGTTCGACAAAACGTATTTCTATCAAGTCAGAGGTTACATTGACCGAAACAAACATTTAAGATTAGAACAATCGTCTGAAAAATCCACATAATGAAAATTATTTTTTAGGTAGCACCGCTACAGATATTGATGATGGTCTATTCTTGGCGTTATTTCCGATAAGCATGTTCTGCTTTCCAGTTAGTCTGGACCAAAAACTCAGAGGGAGAAAGTTGTAACATTATTTGTTCTTTAGTTGACCGGAATTCCCCCTCAACTAGCATACTTGTCCGTATTTTCTATTGATATATAATTCATTTCACTGTTTTCGCATCTTCTTGTTATTCCTTGCAACATTTACCCCACAATAATTATTAATCCACATCTTAAAAATTTCGAAACCAATAATGATTTGAAAGTTTATAGCAAAAATATAGTCTTTTTTATTTAGTACATTTGAACTTTTGCACAAAATGAACAAATGAAACACTGCATAGATTTGAACCGTTTCGAGAAGAGCTGCTGAAATGTACACTATATTTTGAATTATTGGGGTTTTCTAAAACTGAACCATGACAGATACTGTAAAAAATTTCCATTTGACCAGTAAAAATATAAACCACATCAGATTACACAAAAGGTCATATGACGTCTTGAAAAAGCAAGTACACTAAGAGCAGTCTACTCTGGTATACAGAAAAATCAATAAGCAGCCCAATCGACATTCCCTGGTAGTAACTTTCTAAATGAGAATATAAAACCTGGGAGACAAGAAAACAATATCGCAACCCAACAGACCAACAGAAGCAAGACTTCTGTTAGTTTAAGCGATTGAAATGATATCACAGAAAACAGACGAAGCTTCTTCTAGAAATCACTGGGCGCATCCAAGAATTCAGAGCAATCTTTCCCACATTGACAGAGTTCAGAACCGGCTTCGAAATATAGTAGACCACATTGTTTTCTTTTCCTTACAATTGTTTTCTTACGGGAGAGACTTGCGAGTCTTTCTCTGGTTATCGTTATTTTCATAGCTGGTGCTCGACTGAGCTTCAATCTATAGTCTCCCTTTCCCCGTGTTAAAACATTCACAATAACACTCATCAAGCTACAACAACTGTCGACAATTTTCCTTACTCTCTCAAAACAAATGGTGCTTCCAGGAGCAAAGATTCTTATCTAGAACTGCCCGACTAGGAAACAATACCACGGGGTTGCTTATCAACTAATTATAACGTGGTCGTTTTCAAGCTTAATGTAAACAAGTTCTTGTTGTGCCAATTTCAATTATTACCGGCAAACTGCTGCTCGTTAACGTTTATCCTCGAGTGGCATTTGGGCATTGATAAATGGTAACTCTTTTAAAAAAAAAACTTCAGTAAATCTACGATGACACTATTTAAAACATAAGACTGACAGATCAACCGACGGATCTCTTTCGCGAAAGCCATGGTCGCATCTAAAATAAAGAAAAGGCTTTATTAAGTAAAAAATGCCCGTGAGCAGCGCTTTTCGTCGTGGGTGGGCCTCGCACAGGTGCAACATTCAACGACCTGACACAAATCGGTTACCTTTATGGCAACACCAAGCATAGGTGCTTAAGGTGTTCTGCTATTTTATGTAAGGATAGTTCTACACAATGTTCGGCCGGTTTTATTGACTTATGAAGGGAGGCGGGTAAAGAGGAAGAGGTCATGTTTTTGACCTCTTCATGGGCGGCCGCTTCCAAAAATGTGTGTGTGAATGTACTGCCCTCTGTCAATAAGAATGCAACTCAGTCTTGACGCTTCAAAATGAAGGTTGTTTTGTTTTAATCTTCTAGTCCTCGCTTATTGGCATTTATTTAAAAACATTTGTTTTTCAGTATCTTATTTAATTGTTGCTTTCTTTTATTCTTTCTTTCTTTCTTTTATTCTTTCTTTCTTTCTTTCTTTCATTCTTTCTTTTTTTCTTTTATTCTTTCTTTCTTTTATTCTTTCTTTCTTTCTTTCTTTTATTCTTTCTTTCTTTCTTATATTCTTTCTTTCTTTCTTTTATTCTTTCTTTCTTTTATTCTTTCTTTCTTTCTTTCTTTCATTCTTTCTTTCTTTCTTTTATTCTTTTTTTCTTTTATTCTTTCTTTCTTTCTTTCTTTCTTTTATTCTTGCTTTCTTTCTTTTATTCTTTCTTTCTTTTCTTTTTGCCTGCATCGTGCATTTTTAGGGTTTTATTTCTTTTGTCTATTGGGTTATTTCTGATTTCATTATTTTCTTTCCTTCTTTCTTTCCATCATTCTTTAATTGCTTATATATGTTCTTGTTTATTTATTTGTCGGTTATTTCCTACTTTTATTTCATTATTTCAGTGCTGGTACAGTTTGTGACCCATGATAAACCCGATTTTTCATCGGCATCTCCCGGCTGTTTGTGTAAACAGACCTCAAACACTAAACCAGGCGACACTAACAAACGGAAAATAATAACGCATAACTTAAAACACGGAAAGGAAAACGTTACAGTACGTAAAAACATTTTGACGTATGACAAGTAGGGCTGTCAAAAGAGAATATACTTTTCACTGTTTGGACTCTCGAGTATATATCCGACACTGTTAATCAACCGTGGACCATATCACTCTATCTTTAAAAAAATAAGATATTAACTGATATATACTCGAGAGTCCAAATAGTATAAATAATATTCTCTTGTCATAGCCCTACTCATTAAGTTATGAAACAAATACTATCACTAGAAGTTTTTTTTAAGAGAAAGTGTGCCCGTGCGTGTGTGTGTGTGTGTGTTTGTAAGTGTGTGTGTGTGTGTGGCGGGACGGTCTCTACAAAACTACTTTATGTATTTTTGGTTTACACATTTGAAGCTTGAAGTATAGAGGATTAAGAATGCGAAACAAATTCGATTTGGGTTTTAGCCTTTAAGAATAACTGTCACAATTGACGAAATGGAACTTGGCAATCCACTATGTATGAAGACGTGAATATGTTTGCAGATCCTGAGTGAAATGTTTACTTCGCGCGCGCTCTTTCTCGTTTGTTTACCTATTTAACTCTATCGCTTTTTTGTACACAGGCATCACCACATTATCAAGGCCAAGAGGCCACTAAAGGATAAAGGTTAAAGAGTGTACAGTAGAAATTGGAAAATATAGTAATCATTAGTAATGAAAATTCGGTAAATTTGTTAACTTATATGGAACGGCTCATCAAGAACTTGTTTACGTTAGACTTGAAGAGAACCATATTTTAGTCAGCTGGAAAAGCGTAATGTTTTACGTATTCAGTTGTTGCATAAGTTGCCTCCGTTTGTTTTAACAGAAGCTCCAAGATTCTTAACAGCAACATTAAGTTCGTGTGGGACCCAAACTCCAAGTTTTTGTGTGAATCCCATCGACAGAAATTGTCGCAATATCACACTTTATCTTCCCCCCACCCAATTCCTTACATGTCCAAATGGCAGGCGCCTTGTTAAGCGGTGAACGTAAGTAAAAAAAAGAGGCTATTAAAAAATTTGCAGTTATACTAATATTTCCATTCAGATTATAAAGGGTTTCAAAACTTGTTGCGGCAAAATGATTTGTGAAGGAAAGGTTAGAAATGCATGAAACAGGAATCGTGATTTTCGCGCGTTTTTTTTTTTTTTCTTTTTCTTCAAGTCTGAAATTAAGGGTGACGCATAAATATAAACGTGCGGTAAACGATACCTAATTTCTGTTTTTCGTTTATTGCTACTTTTACATAAACGTTTAACGTTTCCTTGATTTCTATTTTCTTCTCGTTTCTCATCGGTTTTCTAATCTTGATTTTCTTTTATTGATTCATTCATTGATCCATACTCAAATATCTTTCTTTTTTTATTGTTTTGTCTGAATCGTTTGTGCTCTATTACTTATATTTCAGTATTTTTTTCTATTTCTGTCGTTTTTTGGTTTCTTATATTATTCTTATCAACATTTATAAGATTACACACACACACACACACACACACACACACACACACATATATATATATATATATATATATATATATATATATATATATATATATATATATATATATATCACCAAACAAGTCTGGTGGGGGAACCAGTTTAGTCGCCGGTGACCCGACCATGAGGCAGGTAGTACCGGGTTACATGGTACCAGTAGCATATGACATGACCTGACACCAGACTTGTTTGGTGAGGAGGGCGGCTAGTCTCCCTGGAGGATTAAAAACAAAACCTTCCAAAGGGCGGATGAACTCTTTTTCTGGGTCAACGGCCAACTAGCACCGTGTATATTTGTGCGTGTGTATATGTGTATTGGGATGGAGAGGGCTCCCGTAAGCCGTGGTGAAGGCAACCTTTCTAGGAGAAGCAAATCTCTGATTTAAAAAAACCATAAAGCGGGAGACCAGTACCCGCATTAAGCTGGTCTGCAGTTTAATTTGTTGCTGGCTATCTTGCTCTTGCTTGTTGCTGGATCTCAACATTTTTTAACCTAGAGAGAGACTTAGATGTCGTACAAAGCTAAGACTCTGTAACATCATCTTTGTATAGATACTCCCTCAGGCATTTGGGCTCATGGATTTTAGATGCCTGAGGGAGTGGCACTCGTCTGACAAGACGTTGCAATCATCATGTATATATATATATACGCTAGAAGATGTGCCCGGTGTTGCCCGGTATTGCCCGCTGTTGAGGATAACGTTAAAATTAAAAAGAAAAACGGAAAGAAACTGAGACATGTGCATGCGAGTACTATGTTTTTCTTATAAACGGTTCACTTCTCGTAAGTCCAAAACAAAATACTCGAACTAAGATCGAAACAAAAACCTATTCGCACATTCTCACACACACACACACGCACACACACACACACACACACACACACACATATATATATATATATATATATATATATATATTGAGTTAGATGATTGATAATTCATAATTAAACTTAAAAATTAAAAATCGGTTTCATAAGAACAAACAAAATCAATAAATTGTCCGATCGTTTCGGAAACGATCTTTTTATTGATATAGATAATAAATTATAATAAATAGACTATAATTTTATCATATAGTTTTTTGAAACAAAGTCTCCTCATCAGCAAAAAATATTGGGTGTTTGTTTTTTAACAACGAGCACTTTTTTACAACGAGCATTGTTTTCTTTTATTTTAATTGTATTAATGAATTTACTAATACATCAAAATATACTCTGCTCTTTCTCTCTCTCTCTCTCTCTCTATATATATATATATATATATATATATATATATATATATATATATACATACATATATATATATATATATATATACACTAGTAGGCCGTTTGGCATTGCCCGGTCGTAAAATCCGCTTAAATACGATATCGTGATAAATGCAGATTTCGTACTTATTAGTATATTATATTCGACCTAATATATAGTAATGATTTAAAAAGTTAAAGAAACAATGACTCATACGCCACCACTGAGAATCGAAACCAAAACATTTAGCTCACTATTTACTTTTTCCTTTAACGTTAATGTCTGAGCTATGCAGACAGTTTTGCTGCAAAACAAAATAAATTAAAACATGAACCAATAACTATTACGTTACGCATACATATTTGAAACGGAGTCGTTCAACCTTCATCTGGCAAATTTCATTTATTAATTTTCACACTTTTGTAATTATTGTAACCGACTAAAACCCCAAAATAAAGTTTCGCATCGGTTTGAATACCCTAAATATTTTTGAAACGGTTTAGCCTTCAAAAATTGTGTTTGGACTTTTTAAAGCATAACACACGGAGTAACTAAAGAAAGAAACAAACTGGATATTATTTGGATAGAAACATTTTATTAGTAATTTACCAACACCTAAGATTTTTTTTATATGATCCTACAAAATATAAATTTAGTATTCAAAAATTTCTTTTGATATTCCATTTTACTATAAAATCGTATTGGGTATTTGTTCTTAGTTTTTTACTTTCTTTCTGTTGCTTTTGTTTTATTAGTGGTATTCATAGAGATAAGAGTTACATCTGTTCAAAAGCAAACATAGTATAAGCCATTTTTTAAATGGCCTGGTGTCCTGAGCAGTTCTTGGAGGAGGTCCACCCTCCCAAGTTGTTGTCTTTTGGGTGTAGTAAGTTTGTTTTTTTTAAGTTGTTTTTTTATTACATTTTCACCCCAAACAAGGCACATTGCCACTTTAGTGTAGGGGGCTACTATTAGGGGCAGCAACTACCGGGGTACTATGTTGGGATTTAGGCAGCAAGAATGCCGCTTCACGTTACACTTGAACTTCTGCATGTCAGTACAGTTGGGGAAGCAGGGACGAATGGAATTTCAGAGACTAGCGGTTCTGGGGAATAAACTACTGGAGTAGAAAGATCTTTTACATCTAGGGATCTCTACTGCGTGGGGGTGGGATTTAGCTGCCATCTGGTTTGTCGAGGGTGTCTACGTCGTGGGGACACAAGTGTCTGCAGTTCGTCAGAGCATTCGCCATTAAAATACTTGTAGAACAGGCAGAGGGATGCAACGTTTCGTCGATGGGACAGAGGCTGAAGCTAAGATGCCAGTTCAGGGTCTATCAGATTGGCGACTCTATTTTGAACCTTGTCTAGGAGGGTTTATTGTTTATTGTTTGAAGCGGCCCTAACGCGGAATGCTGATCGGCTGCCAAGACCTTTTCTAATAGGCCAGATGCTCTTCTTTAAGGGGCTATAGCTTTACTCACTTCCACTTTATGACTTTGTGTCGTATCTTCCTACAGTTTGAAGTAAGTATATAGCATATTTAAAAATTAAGTGCTAAATAATAATCCGCTCTAATTTGCAGTCTTCTAGGTGCAGAAAATTCGTATCTCAAGCGAGATCAATGTTCTCTCTCTCTCTCTCTCTTTCTCTCTCTCTCTCTCTCTCTCTCTCTCTCTCTATATATATATATATATATATATATATATATATATATCATAACCGGTAGAAATTGTAACTACACTAAGGATTGCGTAAGCATGAAATGCTAGTGCCTGTAGGAGAAAATGAATAAATAATTATTTAATTATATATATATATATATATATATATATATACATATATATATATATATATATGTATATATATATATATATATACTAGCAAAAGTACCCGTCGTTGAATGGATTCAAAAACAGCCTACAGAAAATGGACTCTGATTTATGAAAGTATGATAGGTTATGAAAAGGAAGGGTTATAATGAGATAGCTTTGAATTTGGAGGTATCAAAACCAAAGCAAAATATGATGAAAGTAAAAATAAAATAGATAAACCCCATAATTTATTATACCACACATGTTCACACTAAAACACTTATTTCAATATTCTGTGGATCTATATTAAAAAGCCTTGTTAAACTTTGTGACATATTTCCATTCTATGGAGGTCAGGTGCGAACGAACACCCCATAATTTTATTATACAATATTTCTTCAAACTGAAACATAATTATCAAAGTATACTTACGCAGATAGATATGAAAAGTCTTTATTAAAGTGTGTGCCTATTTCAATTCTATGGAGGCCAGGCGCGAACGCAGACCCCACAATTTTATTAAACCATCTCTATTTGATTTAAAACATACTTATACAAGTATTCTGATGTACATCTATATCAAAAACACTTGTAAATTTTTTTTTGAATTTTTTATTTTTATACTTTTTGGACCAGATGCGAACGCAGACCCCACAATTTTAATGAACCACCGTTCTGCCAGATCAGACATACCCATTCCTGTGTCTCGATACATCTTCTATCATTATATGTAATCAGTTTTTTTTTTAAATAGTCAACCATATAGGGGCCTATTCGTGACTAGACACACACACATTCAGCTTTATATTATAGATATTTTATAATATAAAAATTCTGTACTGACTAATTATTACTATTTTATGTTACAGCCAATTCTCTACAGAGTATTACATTGAATTTAATATACAGTAATGATTTCAAAACTAAAACAATATGACTTGAATTCCATCAGCTAGAATAGAAACCCAAATATAGTACTCTGCAGCGTTATCAGTTACCATCTTAGATACGTGCGTATGCATAGCGAAAGTTTTAAAATAAATGTAATTAAATTTATAAATGTAAATCTGTGCATGCGTAGAAGATACACATTTGGTCAAAATACGCCCGCAAAATTACATTTTGTTTTCAATTTGGATCCCTTAGCAGCTAGTTTTACCAACTAAAATTCAAATCGAATTTGTTCCACAGGTTAGAACATTCTATATAATAAATTTCAAGTCTATAGACCAAACATTGACAGAGTAGTTTGCTAGTGATCATCTGCACATAGGCAGACGAGCCCACTTACATATGCATCATTAGATCTTTTACAAGAAATCCATGTTTTCTTCTTTTTTTTTACATTTTATTCCTCTCGTTTCTCCACTCTCTATTGATTTACCTTAGCGCAAGATTGCTTCCCTGCGGGCGTATCTATGGTCGTCCTCAAATTCAGTCTACACAAATACTTGTCAAAACGTCATCAGATCAATCTATTTCGTTTATAATTTTTAATTTTCTCATGATCTTCATAATCATTTAAATGACGATCTATCCATCTAGTCTACCTTTATTCTCGAGTGGCTTTTAACCTTGATAAAATACTCTGACTAAATTTCCTATATTTTTTGCATTATTTCTATTTTTCGGACTACTAGTTTAATCTTGATTGTTATTCGTACAAGGTTTCAATCCATGTATCTTCGGAGCTTCTTCAGGTGCATCTTGTCGAACTCAAAAAGCTTTCTGTCCAACTCTTGAATTAGCACGGAATTTAAAACAGAATCCTTTATTTAATCCGCGACGATATCATACTCTGTAGCAGCGACAGCTGGGTATAAAGCTTAAGTAATTCGTAATTATATGTTTAGTGTCGACCCTAGTGAGGTTTTAACCTACAATTTCCCGAAGTTACAACTGAATTTTACCAAATACGATATCCACTACGCCACATTTTTTTTATTTATGTCTCTTTTCAATATTTTCATTCAACCGTTAAGAGAAAGACATTGCCTCATTTACTAAACGGCATATATTTCTTCATTAGACAATTTCACAATTTCCAAAACGACATGGTCGTGGATATGACCTTAAACTATATCCGATGGTGAGGGCCCCAGCTTGCAGGCCTTAGGGAGTGTGGAGCCACCCTTTAATTGCCATTGCCCCCAGGTCCACTCTGACCCGGAGTGGTAGCACCTGTTAGGGTCCCAACTATGGGTTAAATAGAATACGACTTAAAAAACAAATATACTATATTAAAAAATCGTTCTTCAAAATCACCAGATTCGGCATTAAATAACCTGAAAAGGGGTGATATGCCGTAAAACAAAACAACCAACCAACCAAAACGACATAAAACTAAACAATATCAAATCAAGTTTTGTCTTTTGTCATTCTTATGTTTTCGTTTTCCAAAAAAAGAATCATCCTCTTCCTTTTCTTTTCAAACTGTTTTGCCCACAGCAAAACAACTTGAACTTTTCTAACCAGATCTTCCTTTTCCACCGGCAATTTCGAACGACCGAACATGACCTCATTGCTTGTCCCTCAATCACGATGAACAGCAACTTAATCAGCCTTTCAAGTAGAATCCTCTCCTTGTCCCTTTTCATGCCAATGGTGTTAATCATGAATCGCCCCTGGCATTTTTTGGATGATTCTTGCCACCAGATTCTTCTGATGGTGATGCTTGTTCTAGATAAAATTAGGAATTTTATTGGTGATATTCATTCTTCTTTGTTGAAATGGCACCTATTTTTTTTTTGTTTGGTCTACACGATTGTATTGCGTTCGTTTTCTCGTTTTCTTTGGACGGCTTTAAAGCTAATTAAAAGCTGGAGATGTTTGTTCGCGAACGAAAGTCCAGTTTTCGCATGAATGACACGTAGAAGTAAACATATCGTCTCCCGACCTATGTAACTCAAAAACTGCATTTGTGCAAGATTACGTGTTGAGCGTATTAGCATTAAATCAATTTACATATAAAATAAGGAAAGAAAAATCATTTTAAATTTCCCTAAACACAATCCTTGCTAGCAAAATACCAATGACCGTTCCCTATGTTAGTTTATCTAAACGTTGTTTTAAAGGAAAAGTTAAACGAATGGGAATAATTAAAATCTATAAGTGAGTTATATAAATTATAGAATATCAGCCCGTTATTATAATATTAGTTCGCCATAACTTACAATAACAAAGGCGCATTCAAATTTTATATCAGACCAATACAGTAGTTTCCGAGATAACTTCTGAAATAAATGTGATTTCTAATTGTGCATCGAACCGATACTATATTTATTATTACAGTATCCGCACCTTTTCATAAAAAATACCCAAACGAAATTTAGGATAGATCGTACCAGTAATTTCGAGAAACATGCAAATATACTGACTAAAAGAAATATTATATACATAAATCGAAAGAACGAAATTCGACTATTTATTTTGATGGATCGGAGAAGTAGTTCCGGAAATATACATTACAACATATTTAAATTATACTATCATAATCAGTTCTCTGCACGTTATTATAACAAAGGTACATACAAAACTTCAGCGGAATCGACCTGAGAATTTCAGAAATTACTTCTAGAATAAATGTGATATATGGTTGATTTATCCCTAATAAATCATTAACAACGCATCATACGTTTACCATAATCTTTACTTCGCTGCACCTAATCTCATCAAAGGCCCATAAAGAATTAGAACTAGAACTGCCCAGTAGTTTCCGATAAAAAGGTGATAATATATGTGGATTTTAAATCTCCATTAATCCCAACATAGCATCGAACGGATACCATAGTACTTAACTTACTGCACCTTATCATAACAAAACTCCACACAAAATTTTAGTCATATCGGACTGGTAGTTTCTTCGAAAACGTGGAAAGGGTAGACGGAGAGAGTGACAGACAATATCGATTAGTTATTTGCTACGGCCTTGAAGAAGAAAGAACTGGATGAAAATCCCCCCCAACAATTATGAGAAAACAGGATTATAGATGAATATAGATTAGTATTTAATATATTAGCATTATGTTCAGTCGTTGTTTTCCTAGAGCCGTCCGTTTGTGGAACACAATACAATGGAGCTGCTTCCAAGTTAACTATAACATGGTCGTTTTAAAGTCAAATCTAAATAAGTGCGTGTTGAGCCGAGGGAGATACTAGCTTTCTTTTTGAAGTTGGTAGACAGACATTAAAAAAAAACAAATAAATAAATAAACATCTAAATATAGAAATACCCTTATTTATTTATTTAGCATCACATATGGTGGCTAAAAGCCACTCAAGGATTAGAGTTAATAAGATTAATAGATTGGCAATTGAATGATGGATATGATAAGAGGATCTGTTTAAATGAGCATGACAAATAATGTCGGTTAGTTATAAAGGTATTTTACATAAATATTTAGGAAATGTGTCTTACTAGGAGTGTCACAGTTTATCAAGGCCTATAGAGGACTGTGAAATAAGCGTCAATTAATGTCGGGTAGATGGCGAAACAACACCGTGATGACCAGTAATGGTGGAACTTGAGTAGGGTTTATTTATTTAAGAGGACGACCCAGCAAACACTCTTTTATTTTAGACTTAAAAACGACCATGTTGTAGGCAGTCACGTTATTGTGTTCCACAGACGAGCAGTTCTAGGAAAGCATCTTTGCTCTGGAAATATTTGTTTAGTTTTAGGCATAGATATAGAGTAAGGGTAATTGTTGGCAGTTGTTGTAGCTAGACAAGTATTTTGTTCGACTTAATTTACAGGGGGGGGCATGAATTGATACTCGGTTCTGAAAATAACAATTGCTTAACCTATGATCACTATTTAAGTGTTATAATTTGCACGTACTTCTTTTATTATCTAGAGAGTTCTGTTTACGTTGTAAGGTTAAAAAAAGAACTTATCTTACCATTAATAGAGAGACATGAGAACTGCTCGAAGAAATTGGTAACTTACCTAGAAAATAGAAGAAAAATAAAAATCATCAGTATACTCCGAAGAGATAAACAATTATTTCCTGAAAACAAATATTTATTGAAAACAATTATTTACTGAAAAAAAAACAAAAAACGATGAATTAAAATCTATCTATAATTATTAAAATGTGGTTACACACATGTTCATTCATGTAGGTAGAAAAATAATTTATCTTGCTTTTGGTTACAGTTATTTGTTGTTTTCACACCCTCCCCTTTTTTTTCGCTGTCAAACGTATCCGAATTTTTTGGGGTTTGGCAGACCATTTTTATTGAAGACGAAATTCTGAGAAATCAAAAGGTCCCACTTCGAGTGCTTCGAGCAATCCGATCGATCGGATCTTCCACTCTTTGTCTTCAAGCTCTGAACACTAATTTCCGAGTATCTTAAAAAGACCGCTTACTTCTCTCAATGAATTCATTAATATCCGTCACTTAGAAAATCACCTGATATTTTTTACATGTCATTATTTTTTAGTTGTTAACTAACCGGTTTCGATAACATTTTTAAGTTCACATTTCTGGTAACTATTAAATGTAATCCATATAATTATAAAACTCAAATGACCTTGTAACGATGTATGTAACCCACTTTTCTGTTTACGACATGCAGTTGCGCATGCGCGCATAACCTGCGCACTGAAATATTAACGTTATTATTTCGAAATTATTATTTAACATGGGAAGAGTGGGGTTTAAAATAAATTAAACGTAATACAGAAATGGACGATGTAAAAAAAAAGCAGACAGTATTAACAATTGTTTATTTGGATAATTTAAACGCGAAAGAAAAAACAAAAGAACAATTGGAACGCTAAAATATTAACGTTATTATTTTGAAATCATTATTTAACATGGGAAGAGTGGGGTTTAAAATAACTTAAACGTGATACAGAAATGAACGATGTAAAAAAAGCAGATATATCAAAATTTGAATTTAACTATAATAAGTATTATGATATCTGTTCAGTACACATTTACCTATAAGTATGGCCACCCACTTATAATTCAGTAACTAATCAATTATAATAAACAGAACGACTAATAGAAATCTATCTATATTCTTTTTTCATTTTAATATACTTTTATAGAAATGTTTCTGTTATGTCAAAAAAAAACAATTTTCTTTACGTCACAAATGTCACGCTCATACATGAATTCCAGAGCTAATATAATATACTGACCCAACGGGTCACGGGTAGTCTAGTAAAATATATAAATAGATTGATTATTCTAAAAAAGTTTTAGCTGAAAAACTTTTCTTGATTATTTGCATACGTGCTATGCTTCTGTTACTGCCTCATACGCGCCAGCAGTTTTGTTACAATTTTAGCTAAAGTAAAATATTATTTTATTATTGGAATGCTTTGAGATCAGTAATTTGTATATGTTTTTATTTTTTTGCAGACTCTTATACTCATCTTCCTAGTTGTTTTCACAACATTTCACGACGTTATTAAAGAATACCATTCGGTATAGACTATAAAAAATATACCATTCGATACGGACCATAAAATTACATCACATTCAGTACGGACATGACGATAGAAAACCAGATAAGAACGAATAAACTTGGATTTATAAGACCAAAAAATTGAACTTGGATCGCTCTTCGGGACCCGAGGCGCAGTGGATATAGACATTGAATCTCTACGTTTCAGGTGTGCATTGTCTGAAGATAGTAATTTAAATCTTGCCCGAAACAGCCCAGAGGTTTAGTTGGCCAAACGTGGTGAGACGATAACGACTCAGGCAGTAGTTATTGAAGGTACAGTAAAGAGACTCAGCACTCTTATACCGTCGCGGTTAACCACCTGACAAAGGCCAGCAGAATAGTTAGCCGAAACGTCGTGAAAACAACAACAATGGAAATGAGGCTAACAGGTTAAAATGTGCATTTTTAAGTTGACTGCGAAAATATGAGAAAAGAGAAAATTCACAGATGAGACGCGTTCATATCGCGAATGAATACATCATAAATCGAGTCCTATGTTGATCAATGAATCAGTTTTTAAAATTTAATAATATTTGTTGACAAAGGTTTATTTCCCGTGTTTGTTGGTCCTGTTCAAATTTAACTGCTTTTCCACAAGGTGTAATGTACAGATCGAGGTTTTTAATGTAGGCAAATTTCAGCTCTTATAAAAGAACGAACTTTAAATTAAAGGAAAAATAAATTCATGTGAGTTTAGATGAAACTTTTCCTTTAGGTCATCGAAGTTAAGCAAACCTGAGCCTGGTCATTATATATTCGTTCTGTATAGCATGAAGAACGTATATTATGTACGTGTGTCTACCCTCGTGCATCGTCTTGTGGTATGAAATTTACAACAACATATATATTTTAACAACGTACACGTAAAAAAGGGACAAATAACAGTTATCTGGGTTTGTAACATCGGGCCAATCCGAGGAATACGCCTGGTCCGTTCCTGATCTTGTCTGATGGATCCTAGGCAAAACTGCAAATAAGATTCATTCCAATAAATTAACAAATCTTAGGTTGTCTTTTCAGCAACTTTTATTACCGATGTTTCCCCATTAGAAAGCTGCCGCTGGTCCTAGATTAACGCATTCTGATTCCCTCTACTGGAAGCCATCACTACCTGGCTCGATCTGCTCTCTCCACTGAAATCATTGTATCTTTTCTCAAAACTCCACTTAAATTACATGTCACTTTAAAATGACCTCTACGCAAGTCTCTAGAAGGCAATCTATTTTAAATTATTGTTTAAGTTCTAGATTCTTTAATTTATTAAACATCTTAACATAAATAATTTTTTCAGTAATTATTTATTTTGCTAGGATAACATTCTATTTTTAAAAGTATTACAACGATCATAGCAATCGTCGGCTAGCAATAGCTTCGGCGTTGCCCTGCTATATCTAACAATGGGTTACTCTTTGAGAATCAACTGCTGTATATAGGTGCAAGAACTTAAAAAAATCTAGCGTCTTTATTACCCTTAATCAGGATATGCAAGCGACTTGGTTATCGTTACTGAATTTTTTTATTCCCATCAAACTTCCTCTTTCAGAGAAAGGGTCCTGGATATGACCTTAAAATATATCCGATGGTGAGGCCCCAGTTTGCGGGCTCTGCGGAGTGTGGAGCCACCCTTTAATTGCCATTGCTCTCAGGTCGACTCTGGCCTGGACTGGTAGTACCTGGTAGGGTTCCAACTATGGGTTAAATAGAAACCGACTTGAAAACAACAAATATATTCTATTAAAAAATTGTCTTTAAAATCTTTGGATTTGGCATTGAATAACCTGAAAAGGGTTGATATGCCGTAAAATAAAAACAACTAACCTTTCAGAGAAAATCAGTTCGAGATTCTTTGGCTTGCTAAAATTCAGAGGATTGAAGCAGAAAAAGGTGAATTCTAGTATCAAATCATATACTGCACTTTGCATTCATGCTGAAAGCTCATACCCCTCCCCACAAGGTCGGTTTTAAATGTTAGGAAAATCTATTCTCCTTAAAAAGCAGGATGAATTGAGACAAAACGCTCATGTCAGTTTAAGAGGAAAAAAAATAACAATTGGTTATTAAAAACTGGAATACATGTAATTGTAAGTTCGCGTGGAACAAAAGCGCGGAAAACACAGAAACACGATTTTAGAATTTTTTTTTTTTACGATGAACAGCGATTCCTACAGTGATTGCGCACGGTGCATTATTAACTTTTGAACATATTACTTCGAGCCTTTTATGTAAATTAAGATGGCGGAGAGGGGATAGAAAAACACACAATAAAAAACTACGATAAATGGAAAAAGATAAAAACGAAGATGCATAATAGTAAGAATAATTTGTATCAGAAAAGAAAAGAAGGAAAAATAAGAATGCAGAGAAGCGATAGAGTAAGGAGAAGGAAAAAGAGGAGTTAGAAAAACGATGAAGTAGAGAGGAAGAGAAAAAGAAAAAGGGGGATTAAGAAAAATTAAGATAAGTGTAGGAAGGAGGGTGTAGAAAATAATAATGAGAAGAATAACAATAATAAGAAGAAAAAAACGAAAAAATATACATATATATAGAAACGTAGAAAAGAAAGATAAAGTAGAGGGAAAAGGGAGAAAGAAGGAGAAGAAGAAAAAGAAGAAGAAAAAGAAGAAGAAAAAGAAAACGCATGTTTGAAGAGTAGAAAAGAAAATAAAGTAGAGGGAATGGGGGAAAAAGAAGATTGGTTGGTTGCTTTTGTTTTACGGCATATCAACCCTTTCAGGTTATTTAATGCCAAATCCCAAGATTTTGAAGAACATTTTTTAATAGAATATATTTGTTGTTTTCAAGTCGGTTTCTATTTAAACCCATAGTTGGGACCCTAACAGGTACTACCACTCCGGATAAGAGTGGACCTGGGAGCAATGGTAATTAAAGGGTGGCTCCACACTCCTCAAAGCCCACAGGCTGGGGCCTCACCACTTAATATAGTTTAAGGTCATATCCAAGACAGAAGAAGAAGAAGAAGAAGAAGAAGAAGAAGAAGAAGAAGAAGAAGAAGACAAATGTGCTGAAAAAGGAAAAAGAAAAAAAAAAAGATCGCAAACACAAGAAAAGTGTAGAGAAGAAAGAAGAAATGTCAAGCCAGTAAAAAAAAAAAAAAGAAAGAAAAATGCGGACAAAAAGAAAAGATGGAAAAGAGGAAGTAGACTAGTAAGGAGAAGATGAAGAAGAAGAGTAACGATGGGAGTCATGACGATTAGAAGGCGAAAGATGATCAGGAAAAATTGACGAAAAATGATGAGGATGTGAGGAAGTTGAAGGAACAAAAACACTTTGGTGTATACGCTCGTTCGCAACGGAGAATTAATTATTTTCAGGAAATATAAATGCGATTCTGTTGTACTTGAAACAAAAACAAAAGTCCCCCCCTCCCCGCGTGTTTTGGAAGCACAAATTCGCGGAGGAAGTGTTGGGCGGGTGATGCAAGGTGGATTTAGGAGCACGCCTCCCCTTGAAGCCTTTCTAACGAAAATAAATTTAAGAACCTTCACGATTTTTATTGTCGTACTTTATTACGCGCCGAAGCATCTTTGTAAGAGATTCTGTCCATCGAACAAATCGCATATTTAAAGAAATCTTTTAAAGTATTAGCTCGTCGATTTTCATTGCCCAGGTTCGATGAACCTATTTTTATTTCATAAACTAACACTTTCTCTTCCACTTTCCCATGCACACTCTCTCCCTCTCTTTCACTCTCCCCTTATATATATATATATATATATATATATATATATATATATATATATATATATATATATATATATATATATAGTTTCGTGGAACACGGTGTAACAAAATCTGTATGTGCTAATTTTTTGAAAGTTTTGTTGTTCGTTATTATCCTATTGGAATCCAGATACAGTATAAGATAATTATATACTTTCTATATATAACTATACAATACATACGCGCGGACACACACGCACACATACACACACACACACACACACACACACACACACATATATATATATATTTATATATATATATATATATTGCAATCGTAAAGGAAAGACTTAAATTCATTATTATAAACGTTTCTCAGTTTGATGTCAGTATGGGAACTGTACACACAATTATTTGCAAGGAACTAAAAACGCGGAAGATTTGCACGAGGTTTTCCCTAAAGTGCTCCATCCTAGCTAGAGATTATTTATCCAAGAGAAGCATCAAGACAGTTCCTCACCCTCCCTATATTTACGACCTTGCTCCTTGTGACTTTTGGTTATTTCCCTTAAGAAAAACCTTATGAATACATCGAGGAGATAAAAGTGGTCATGACGAGGGTCATTGACACATTAACACAAAAGGACTTGCGGGGGGCTTCCAGAAGTTGTTTGAATGGTACAAGAAGATCGTTGTAGTCGGAGGAGATTACTTCGAAAGGGGACTAGAGATTTATGTGTTTACTATTAATAAAAGTGCTCATGCACAAAAAATCTGGACACTTATTAAAGCACCTCGTACTTAACTTTTAGGTAAAATTTCCATTGGTTTGACGCTTTAGTTTTAGATAGCTTTTTTATATTTGTTTTTATCCTTAAGTTTTAGAAAAATATAATCCGTCTGTCACTATTTTTAAAAATAGTATTGTCCATGTTCTTAAATAGTTCATTTTAAATAATACGTTCCTGGATAAGTCAGGTTAATATTTGAAATTTGTAATAGCATTTCGGCGGCTTATGACATTTGCATATTATGTAAAATCGAAGGAAAAAACAAACAAAAGAAATAAAAATCCGACTCGAAATATTTTACGTGTAAATGAAATGCATTTATTCGTGGTTCTTCCAAAACAATGCATTTTATTATATTTCCAAATTTTTTCTCACACTCATGTGCTTTTTAAAAGTCTCTGTCGCTGTCACCTCACGCTAGCGCTACCCGGCGCTTTCCCGCCCTCGAATTTTGCTACTTTATTTGACCAGGTGGTGCATTTTTTCTCCTTTTCTTGTGACACAGGCTCGTGTACACATGCTAATTTCCATACGTGCTTTAGCGGCTGCTGCCGCTAATACCTTCGCTAGCCAGCTATTCCACGACTGCTGCTGATCCATACGCGCTCTATTACAATTAGATTTGATACATTTCTTTTCCCTTGAAAACGAGCAAAATATATAGTCTATTGGCTTACAACGAATGCTTTATTTAAAATTGATGATTGAATACGGATAAATTTGTGCTGATGTCTGCATTAAATACTAATCTCTGTTTGTTTCTAACCCTGTATCGAACAGATGATACTTCAGTCGTTGCACCTTATTATAAGAAAGGTTCATACAAAATTATAGCCAAATTCCACTAATAGTTTTAGAGAAAACTAGAACAGATAAAAAGACAAACAGGCAGATGGAATTAGAACAATTATATCGATTTTCATAATCACACTAACTGTTAAAATTTTTACAATTACCTGATCTTTTTTAATATTCAGCCTTTGGTTTAGGATATAAGTGTAGTATCTGTTTGATCTGAGAAAACTACTTTCCCAGACATGAATTCCTCTTTTAAGAGGCAATGAAGGATATGTTGTTTTTCTTGCTTTCAGAGAAGGTAAGCTTATTGCCTGCCATTCAAGGCGCTCAAATTCGCAAGAGAATTTCATGGGGAATTGGTCCTTTGATTAAAGCAAAGTGTAGTGGTAGTAGCTTCCTTCATTCTTTACAGAGTATGGATACCCACTGTAAGGCTGCCTGTGCGTGGATTTTTTTTTTTTTTTTGCCAAGAGATGCGCAATCTCCAAACATATCTCCCTTGAGTAGTTAGTGGGGGTCCCGACGAGTGAAAACAATACCGATTTAAGCGGAAATCACATACAGCGCCTAGAATTCCCAAATAGTCACTTATCTGGTATTAGCCAGGCTCGACATTGCTTAACTTCTATGATCTGACGAGAACCGGTGTGTCAACGTAATTATGCCATAAAAAGGGTACTAGCTGCACTGATATTACATTCCAACGCGTTTGTTTTTAGTCAATGAAATGGAAATCTTTCTAAACTGAGGGAATATTTTTGTTTCTGTTCCAAATTTTTAACGTTAAAACCCGATCTTGTGCCTAACTCGTTTCTCTTGAAGAGGTGAGAAAATAAGAACAGGCTAGTTTTTAAGCCAATTCAGAATCTTTTCTACGGTATTTTGACCTTGTGCCTTACCGTGTAACAGCGAGTCACTCCTTATTAGAATCGGTTAAAAACATTCGATTCGTTACTATACCAAATTTTATATGCATTTTTCTCTTTTTTCCTTGGATTTCTTTTGTATTTGTTTACTGGTTTAGTCTATTCTCGCTTGTATATTTGGCATGTCATAATTTTATTGTTGAAGCATTGTTTCAGGATAACGACGGGCTTTATTTGATAAGGTATATCATTATTAGTTGTGTGAACCTTAACAACGAAATTTATTCTGTGTATCTTGCATGGCTTTCAATTAAAGGTTGGCTAATGAAAATTATTAGGAAATTAAAGTTATAAGATAGACTATATAGGAAAGCACACCGACTAAAATTTGTAATTGATTGTGGAATCGAAACTGTAAGATAATCTAACTGTAATGCAGCGATTTCTTTTATGAGGGATGATTTAAAAAGTTTATTTAAATTTTTCAATAAAGTGAAACAAAGTTCCTGAGTTTGCTTTAATGGATATGTAAATCTCTCCCCTCAAAGAAGCTCCCGGCTTTGATAATATTCTGGCCTGAACTTACCTCCTGACCTGAAACTGAAGACGTACATCAAACTTTTGCCAATATTGTTGGGGAAATTTTTGCGTCTTTTTTTAAAATATTTTATTTGTTCCAAAAGGTTTGTTACTCCTGACGTTATCCCCTATGTGCATAAAAGCTGGATACATCGTGAAATCCTAGTAGTCTTGCCACATCTGAGCAAAAGCTGCCCAAAGCACTCTATCCTGCTTAAAGTGTGTTCCAAACCAGCTTCGAAGCCTAGTGCGTGATGCCCTTTTCTCCTTCCTGTATCTTCTCCCCCACAGTAGAGACTTTGCGAGGCAGTCTTTGCTGTATCATTATTTTCATGGCAACTACTCGGCTGCTGCCACTCTGCCAAACTATGATCCCATTCTGCCAAACTTCCACGAAAGCACTCGTCTAAGTGCAAACATTATCAACGATTATCACCACTCTATATATGTGCCTTAATCAAAACGCAAATACCATTTACAAAACTTCTATCCTTAAAGTGTCACTCTGTGCAACTCCCTTTTCGCTTGTCTGCTTTCCAGATGAATACAACATGGTTGTCTTCAAATACAATGTAGAGAAATTTTTCTTGAACTGTCTCCTTAAATAATCAAATTCTACGTAATTTCCACCACTAACACCACCATGCTGTTATCTTACTGACCATTAACCCTTATCTCCGAATGACTTTCGGGCGTTGATAAACAATGAAAAATATACTTGCTTCAATAAGTCTATTTTTGTCTAAATAAAAAAATCTTATGTATTATTTTTTAATGGAGTCTTTTGAGATAAGTGATTTTTGTATTTATTTTTATTTGTGGACTGTTATGCTAATCTTCATACTTGTTGTTGTTGTTGTTGTTGTTGTTTCACCACTTTTAGGCCAACGCATCCTCTTGTCTTCTTCAGATAATAAACCGCGACAGAATAGAAATGCTGAATCTCGTAATCTTGTCCCCATTAATTACTGCCTATCATAGTTGTTGTTGTCTCACTAAGTTTCGGGACCCGTGGCGCAGTGGATAGAAGCGTTGAATTTCTATGGTTCCAAGTGATCATTTTCTGAAGAAAGCGGTTTCAATCCTACCCAAAGCAAGCCAGAGGTTCAGTTGGCCAAATTGTGGTGAAACAACGAGACTTATGAAAGGCAATAATTACTGGGGATACACTGACAATAAATAAATAAATAATTGTTGTGGTGGCACCCACTCATTTACATACGTGGATAATATTACACATAAATAAAAAGACTCGTTTAGTCTGAGGGTGTGTTAACCAGAAGCCACCGAAGGCCGAGCCGAGAGCAGATATGTTCTCCAGCCAAGACTCTCTTACCTGACAACCATTATGTAAATATACTGTGAATATACTTTTTCTAATACACTTCTTATTGATCTACCTTTGTTTGTTGATTCTTCGTTTGTATTGCCTCATACTTTATTTGCTTCAACCTGCAAACATAACAGTTGGCGACGAAGATGAACGCCAAACATAACAGTTGGCGACGAGGATGAGATCAAACATAACAATAATACTTGATTTCAATAATTGCATCATTTTAAATTTTAACAACGTTATAATTATTCTGCTCGGTCGTTTGTTCTCCGCCTCGATGCAACTCGTAAAACATTGCAGCATTTTAAATTATTATTTCAAGATTTCCATTCTTCAATAGTTTTTATGTTTTTTATTTTTGTTTTAAATTTATTTATTTTGACTGACTTTTTGGCACCGACAGAAGATAAAGTTAAAAATTCAAAAGCCGATAACCTAGAACCTTTTTTTTTGTTTCGTTTAACGAAAATGCTTGCTTCCTCCCATTTCATGTAATTATATTTTTACAAATGGTTGACTTAAAAAAGAAAAGATTTCATTTCTCATTATTTCTCATGAGAGCAGACTCGTTTTCTTTTGTAATTTGTTTTTTCAGTTGAACTCGAGTTAAATGGGCAGAAACATTGTTGTTATTTGAAAGCAGGCGAAGAATTATCAAAAATCCGAAATAAAGTCGATTAACACAGAATCTTCTTTTTTTCAACATGGTGCATTAGAAATGAAACAATGAAAACTGTCACGAAAACGCTTCCACTTACGACAGTCGTTTCAAAAATGAAATCTCCGATGTTTTAACTTCAAATGTGGAAGAGCTATGATGATGGAAGAATGGTGGGATCTTTCTAACGATCCGGTAGATATCTCACTGCTGATGCTATTCTCTATCTATATAAGAGCCAGATACGTCCAAGGATGGAATACTGTTGCCACATCTGGGCAGGAGCTGCTAGAAACGACTTGGCCTGCCTTGATAGAGTTCAAAATAGACTTTGTAACCTCGTAGGAGATGCCCTTTTCTCTTTCTTGCAACCTCTATCTCACAGAAGACATGTTGCGAGTTTGTCTCTGATGTATCGTTATTTTCATGGAAAGTGCTCGACTGAGCTTCAGTCTATGGTCCCCCTTCGCCTAACTTTCACAAGAAACACTCGTCTAGCTGAAACCATTATCAATAATTTTCCCCACTCTTTATCTGTGCTTAAACCTAAACGGAGATTCCATGAACAAAGCTTCTTTCTTAGAACTGCACGCCTGTCGAATTGTCTACCGTTTTCCTGCGTTCCGGCTGACCTCAATATGGTTGTGTTCAAGTCTAACGTAAATAAGTTCTTGATGAGCCGTTCCATATAAGTTATCAAATTTACCGAATTTTCATTACTAACGATTACTATATTGTCTAATTTCTACTGTACACTCTTTAACCCTTATCCTTGAGTGGCCTCTTGGCCTTGATAATGTGGTGATGCCTGTGTAAAAAAAGTGTTACCATTAAGACGAGCGACTTGTTTGACTCCAAAATTTATTTTTCTACATAGTCACCTCATTTCTCGATGTATTTTTGTCAGCGATAAACGAAGGCTGTGCATCAACTTTCAGAGAACGTTTGATCATACGAGACTCGTTGCAAAAGTAAAGCTTCTTATTTTGGAACTCAATAAGTTGAAGAGCTACCAAGACGAAAATGGCATCATTCAAATGAAAGATCTTTTTCACTCTAGTATTTATTTTTTTACATATTCTCATTCGCAAAAAAAGTGTTTCTCCGGGAATTCTATGGCGCATTTCTGCTTCTGACGAGCGTTCATAGCAGGAGTTGCTTTCTTAGCATCACAGATTGCTAATATCTGCTATAGGGTGCCCATTTTCGCTCTTTCACACTTTGTCTTCAACACATGAAAGCGTTCGTGACAGCAACAATTATGGAACTTTTATTAACATTTTTGAGTTCGATATAAAAAAATATACGAAAAATCGAAAAATTAAAAAAGAAGAATCATAAAGCAAAGTGTCTCGCTTGCATTTAATAATATTTGTTTATATATATATATATATATATATATATATATATATATATAGAGAGAGAGAGAGAGAGAGAGAGAGAGAGATAAAGAGAGCGATAAAGAGAGAGAGAGAGAGAGAGGGGGAGAGATAGTTAGAATATTGTTTATGTGATCTATGACAATTATATATATACATATATATATATAAATATATATATATATGCATATGTATATGGTTTTCACAGAACACATATACAATATACTAGCGATTTCCGTTCATTTATTTACAATCTAATGATTAAATATACTCTAACATGTTTTTCAACGTCTCTGAAATACGTAATGCATAGTTTTCAAATAAATAATTTGTATTTTAGACTTTACATTTGCCATCGATTATTTGATTGACTATTTTCAACATTTCTAGACGGACTATACGCACATGCATACCCACATACACACGCGCGCATATATATATATATATATATATATATATATATATATATATATATATATAAAATAAAAATACCAGCGATGCTTGACGTTATGTTGTTTTGAAAAAAGAAAAACCGAATGAAATTATGAAAAAAATCAACGTTTCGTCCCTATTTCAGAGGACATCTTCAGGATATTATAAGGAAAAATGCAAGAAAAGAAAAAGATCATACGAAAATGAGAAGAAAACAGTGTTCGAATCCTCCACATATGTTTGTCTTTCCCGATATGGGTAGGATTCAAACACTGTGTTCTTCTCGTTTTCGTATTGTCAATGATCTTTTTTCTTTTCTTGCATTTTTTCTTTTAATATCCTGAAGATGTCCTCTGAAATAAGGACGAAACGTTGATGATTTCATAATTTCATTCGATTTTTCTTTTTTCAAAACAACATATATATATATATATATATGTATATATATATATATATATATATGTTAGCAAGCATCTATATGAGTACTTTAACCATAGTTCCTGATTTCAAAAGACGAAAAATTAAAAGGTAAATATTTCTATGAATGTTTTTATGTATATATATATATATATGTATATCTATGTATATGTATATATATGTTGTATACTTTCTCATATATATGCATGTATGTATTTGTATATGTATGTATGTATAATATTGTACGTAAACCAAATTTATATTTATAATTTTCCTCTATTGTATTTCTATCCCTAACTCATATGAATTTTCTTATCAAGTTTTAAATCCATACCTTTATTTTAATTTTTTCCAAATACATCTGCCTTACTTTAATGCTAGGTTTATTTATGGTGTCTTTTACATTTAATAAAAACCCTTTCCAATATTTGCTGATGAGGAAACCTTGTTTAATAAAAAAAAAACTATATGTAATAATTATTGTCCGTAACTTGATGTCTACCACAATAAAAACATTGTTTTCCGAAACGATCGTACAAATAATTGATTTTGTTGTTGTTCCTTCTTATGAAACTGATTTTTAATTTAATTATAATTTGATTTTTAAATTATAAATCACATTACTAAATATATATATATATATATATATATATATATACATATAATTTAAATAATTCATATCTGCTGAGTTACTCCTCGTGAAGAGGGAATCAAACAGGAAGTGTTCATGTTTTCTGAAGACAGTTTTATTTGCATCAATCATAAATCTAACGTCACTAACATTCTGAAATATGATATACCCCTGCTCAATAGGGGATCATTGCTTGAGTTCCCGAAATATTAACTACTTTTTAACCTTTCATCTGATGGCGTTACCCTACACTCTGAATGGCATGCGAAACCTTAATAGGCATTAATGCTTGTCAATTCTGCGGCATATAGCCAGTGTCAAGTTTTTAAACCCTATTTAATGATTCTTCGTTTAGAATTTTTTTACAGTCATTTAATATGACTTTTTATATAACGATACACAATTTTTAATTATTTTCTTTGCACAAAAATACATTATTCTTAATTCATGCGACATTTTTATTAAACATTTTGCATGTGTGTAATGTACGGAAGGGCCAGTTTCCCCACAAGTATGAATGTAAGGAGAAAAATAGAAATTGCCTCGGTCTAGAATGATTTCTTCTTACTGGCAGAGGACAGAAAAAGGAGTGTCGTACTTGATTCTTATTCTCACCTAAGTCATATTATTTTTTTACTTTTAATATCACTACTGTGTATTAGGTGAAATATAATAATAGATATAGGATTGGCTCTGCACTAATAAATATGTAATCTGCATGAATTAAATTATCATATTTAAGCGTATCTTACAACCATCTAACGTTATGCGGCCTGCTAGTATATATATATATATATATATATATATATATATATGTATATAAGGGTGGATGTAGTTTGCTTGAAGCATTGTATAGTATGTAGTTAAATGAAATATGTAGAAGGCGATACAACGCAAAGGCAACGGAAAGATACAAACTGAAGCAGGTGAAAAATGTTATCAACACAAATTGTAGATACATGTGTACACATTCATACATTTATATACACATTTTAGTTTTGATTTCCGAAGAGATCTTTCCCGAAATATCATATAACACGGATATTCCATAAGCCCGGCTTACCCAGGTAATCACAGTGCAGATAAAAACTATAGTGTGTATAGTAATGTATGAATGTGTACACATGTATTTATAATTTGTATTAATAAAACTTTTCACCTGCTTCAGTTTGTATCTTTCCGTCGCCTCTGCATTGTACCGCCTTCTGCATATTTCATTATATATATATATATATATATATATATATATATATATATATATATATATATACGAGCAAACAGTTAATAAGGCATGTTACAAAACACTTTGAAATGAGTTAAAAACATATTTAATCTGAAAAGGAAACACTTGATAAGTGGATAGTCCTTAATCCGCGGAGTTTCGAAGAAATACCTTCCTTCTCATCAGAGGGTAGGAATTAGCAAAATGCGGGATCGGATTTTGCATACAAAAGTATTTGATGAAACTACAAGTAAGTCAAGATCTTACTTGATAACAAAAAGTGAAGCAGAGGGAATATGGTGAAAAAAAAGGTGATTACACGTGAATGGATAGTCTGGTGACAGGTAAATAATCCAATGGCGGTAAAATCAAAAAATATAACCCAAATATTTATAATATACTTTAGTTTTACCATATTGAATCATTTTGGTAAATTTAATTGTAATTTTTATTTTTATTTTATTTTATTATATATATATACATATATATATATATGTATATATATATATATATATATATATATATATATATATATATATATATACATATATGTATATAGTGAGATGGGTTATTTTCTCAGTTATAAATTTCGGCTAAAGCGAGTAATGAGATTAGAACAAAAATTAATCACATAAGAAATGTATATCATGAGAATATTTTTGTGTGATGAAAATGTATAGGAAATATATGTTGACTGACTACCATTTAGTATATTAATATACGTTACATCTGATATGTATAAAAACGTCGGTGGAAATAATTGTCTGACATTATTGATTATAAATGCTGATGCCGACAACAAACCAACGGTGTCTAGGACTCCTTTTAAACAGGCGATTAAACGAGGAAATAACTCTTATCTTTTTATATGTCTTTAATTTCATGCAAGATGGCCGTAAAATTATTTTATGATCATATTGCTGTATTGCGCAAATGGCGTAATACTTCAATTCAAAAATGAAATCTTCAAAACCAAATCAGAAACTGATCAGATATGTTGCATCGATGTTCGCACTAATACTCCAAATAAGGGTAGCTGCGTATGTAAGTGTCAAGGAAGGGTTGCGAAATCCTCAACCACACCATTCCTGAATCTTCCCTGCTTAAGGCTAAGTGCTAGGAGACGTGTTACACAACTAGAACAATGCCGAGATAAGCGGAGAGCGCATACAGCACTTGGAATTCCCAAATGGTCGATCATTTTAGTCTTGACCAGGCTCAACGTTGCTTAGCTGGTGGTTTAACGGAAATCGGTCTGTTAACACGAATGATGCCGTATACCCTCACTGTAAAACAACACTGTTTCATCGGTTCATTGTTCAAATGTCTATTGACTAAAACTAAAAGAGCGCGTTTCTATTTTATTCGTTGGCATACAGTTAATATATAAATTAGTAAAGGCGGAATTTCCCCCAATTAAAATTCTAAGCTTTACCTTAGGCTATCACGTTACCGCTTCCGATCACACGGTCAGGGAAACATTGAACTTCAGCGACAGTGTTTTGTGATTATCACTTTTGCCACGCTTGTAGTGTCGGATCATTCTGTGAACAGGGTTCTGATGAAAATACAAGAGGTGTTAACATTATTTTCCATCATACTTTGTGTCTGCCTACGTGTGTGTTGCAAACAAAATCGTGTCACTTGTGGAACCGCAAATACTTGGAGTTAGGATAACAACGTTTCTTTTGTTCAGCTGAAACCGCAAATTCTTTTGTATTTTCTGGCTGAACCTTATCGACGTTGCACAAAACCAATGTGCTTTGCTGCTATGGTTTTGTAAGTAAAAACCTATTATCTTTCTAAAACCAAACGAGGAAAACTTTATACAGACTAGGCAGTCCTGAGGCACGATTGCCATGTGCTCAATACAGAAGTTCAATTCAGAAATTGTAATTCAATTAGCTTTACCAACCATGATCAAAATCCATGACCGGAATTAAAGCAGCCAGTATGGTGTCATAGGTTTCAATTCCATAAGTCAAACGCCATTTTTCGATGCGGTGTTACATCCACATTCATCGAGAATACGCCCGATTGGTTGGCTGTCAGCACCGCACAATGATCCAGCAACAATGCTGTCTCTACTCTATTATATAAAGATAAGCTTTCTGTGTAAATGTGTGTATTTTCAGTTTAAAGTCAAAAACTAAAACCCAACACCCACAAAGTTTGTATTTTATTGACCAGCGTTTACTCGCATGAATAATATCTTTAATTTAGAAGAAAAATTATTATTTTACCCTAAACTGACGCAGATTTTGACGGGATTGGGCCTGTTTTCATAGCATTTATTGTTATATTTTCAGGCAAGTAAATTTGAAGTTTTTTCGAAGAGTTATTTCCCTTATGCCAATTCATGCATCAGGTTCTCTCTCAAAAGTGTGTGGGTATGTCCAGATTGATGGTTGTTGCTCTGCATCAAACGATAATCTAGAGAAAGCACTTGACCAACGAATCAAACAAGCTGAAACAAAAGAATCAGATCAGACAAAACTGAAGATAACATGTCAATAATATTTATAAAAAAGACTGAGATTAGTAACATCAAACAGTAGAGGAATTTACAATCCCAAATATGAAAACAGTTTTCTATACATCATTTAATAATAGATTTGGGAAAGGGAGATTTTGAAACAGATCCATTTGCGAAATTTAGAAGAATTTGAATTTATGAATTTGAAGCAGATAGAAACTCTTCAGTGTGTCCATAAACTTGTTCCGAAATCTACGGACTCTTGTCAGGCCATCTATAATATAAATATCACCTGTCTGCTTAAATGTATGCATGTATGTATATATGTATGTATGTCGCACAAAAACTTTTGACAGAGGCGAAGGATTTTTGTATCATTTTGAAGCTTGGCTCTCCGGACAGCAAATATCGAAAAATTGGCTAAAAAACATAATTTTCTTCAGTCTCATCCGGGCACTTTTCTTCCCGGGAGGGGTAGAAAAAATCGTTTCTTCATTAAAATTCAGCCAAACACGCATGCGCAAAAAACGTTCTTTCTTGAATTAGCTTAAATATAAAAAAACGAACTAATTTCACTCACGCGGTCATAAACCATCGTTATAGTAGCAGTGTCGTTATCTTAAGATTGCAAGGTCGAGCCGAAATATCAGATACTTTTTTTTCGATTTTAATTTTTTTAATATTGAAACGGTTATTTATGCCATTTTTTCGTTCGTTTTTTCTTCTTCTTCCATCACGTCCGCAGTTTTTTTGGGTTTTTTTTTTTCACGATTTTAACATTTAAACAGGGTTATTTATGTAATTTCTTCTTCGTTCGCTTATTCTTGATTTTGCATAATGTTCGCTATTTTTTTTCGAATTTAAAAAAAGTTATAATATTTAAACAGTGTTATTACTTCGCTTATTCTTTATTTTCCAGTTTATTTTGATTCCCCTCTTCATACCTCACCACACCCGGGCAACACCGGGTACTCCCGCTAGTACAACAAGAAAATTTGATTGACACATAATGGCATTGGTCACGCCTTTATATCAGTGTTGGTATTGTTAATCGGAATCGGAAAAAATCAGAACATTTAGGGTATCGAAATCTGCATCAGAATCGGGGGGGGGGGAACTTTCGAGTAATTGTTATCTGGAAAATGTAAACTTAATTGTCGATTCCACAAACAATTGTTTATTTGTTGGAGGTAGAGTTATGCCGATACTTATAATAACGAAATAATTATTTATTTAAAATCTACCAGAAAACCATGCATATATAGATCATAATAACGAATTTAGGTAAAAATATCACCGGTAAACAATTGTCCTGGAAAAATGTAATCGAGAAACAATGACCCGATAAAAATAGCACTAAAAACAATGGCAGCGAAAAATATGTCAAGATATATAAAAATAGCTTCGGAAAACAATGTCAATGTAAAAATGGCCACATAAAAAATGGTCCGATGAAATAGCGTCATAAAATCGTGATCCAGTGAAAATTGTAACTCAAAATAATTGCCCGGTAAAAATAGCGTCGGAAAATTAGTCCGGTAAAAATGGCATCATAAACGATGACCCGGTAAAGATAATACTGCAAAACAATAGCCCTGTAAAAATAGAGTCGGAAAACAATGGTCCGGTGAAAAGAAAAACTGGTAAAAATAGAATGGGGAGATAATGACTCGATAAAAAAAAGCACCGGAAACAAAAGCCTTATTAAAATACACAGAGAAAATAATGACTAGGTAAAATAGCACCGAAAAACAATGGCACAGTTAAAATGTCACCGGTAAGCATCAGTTCGATAAAACAGTACTTAAAATAATAATCTTGTAAAAAAAGCATCAGGAAATAATGACAATCGCCTGGTAAACAATGGCCTGGTAAACAATGGCCTGGTAAACAATGGCCTGGTAAAAATTACACTGTAAACAATGGACCAGTAAAAATACATCTGAAAATGTTCTGGTAAAAATGCACCGGAAAAAATGACAAAAGGGGGAAAAAAAACACCGTAAGACAACTGACTGCTAAACACGATACCGGAAAACAATTGCAATGGCGCATGGAAAAGACATCCGGAAAACTCGGAAAACAGAATAACTCTGTTCAATCAGACGTCCTTGAATAATGAATTGCTGCAAACATATACATATATATATATATATATATATATATATATATATATATATATATATATATATATGTATGTATATATGTATATAATTATTTCGTTTAATCACATTAATTACTATACGAAAACAATTTCAATAGTGCTCAATACAAAGATGGAGCTAGGTAGTAAGTTATGAAAATATATATGGCGATTAAGCTACATATTTCGCGTTTCATTCTCGTTAGAATTCGCCAGATAAGCCTGACGAATTCTCACGATAATGAAACACGGAATGTTCTCTGTAGCGTAATTGTTATATATATTTGTATAACTTACTATATATATATATATATATATATATATATATATATATATATATATATATATATATATATATATATATATATATATTCCATTTGATGCCAGATAGGGATTAGTACGTTGATGATGTAAAGAGAGAAGATTGGTTTAAGATGCATTAAAAGTAACCAGCCACCTCTTTTCCCTTTGTACCACGTGCTCCAGATCAGAAGAGAAAGAATCAGAGAGAAGTTGCTCGTTTACAGTCGTTGATGTTGTTCCATAGATGGTAGTGTCATCAGCATAAATGTTTACGAATGATGAAAGGATGTGATTTGGAAGATCATTAATGTAGATCAAGAAGAGAGTTAGGCCCACGATGGACCCTAGAGGGACTCCAGCATTAATACTGTGAGCTTCTGATTTCTGCCTAATATATACTACTCTTACGAACCTATCAGAGAGAAAGATTTAATAATTGAGAAGACATTCCCAGTTATACCGTAGCTGGAGATATTGTGAAGTAAACCTTTATGTCATACTTATTCAAATACATTTGACATGTCAAGAGCAATTGCCCTAGAAAGGTAGCCTTCGTCGAGAGATTCGCTAATCCTATGAGATAGTACTGTAAGCACATCTGCTGTAGACCTAGCAGAACGAAAATCATATTGCATGTAACTAAGAAGGTTATTTTTGATGAGATATTTGAATCCTTCGCCATTTAACAAAGATTCCAGCAACTTACTCATGACGCACAAGAGACTTATTGGCATGTACTGATAGAGATGACCGATCACCTGAATTCTTAAATACAGGGCATACTGATGAGATGTTATAGGGTGATGGGAAGCAATTCCCCTTAAGACAGCGCTTAAACAGTTTTCTAAGTATGGGCGCTAGTTCTGGTTGAAGTTGTTTTAGCACTTTAATTTTTATACTATCATGGCCAGTTGCTTCACTAGAATCAAGGGGTTTGATTTTATTGGCAACATCACGTACAGATATTTGTATGTAACGTAGCGTGTTTTCTGATACAGGAGGAAATACTAGGGGTTGGCGGCCTTGTTCGCAAAGGGCAGAATTAGCTGCAAAGTTCTTGGCAAATATTTTTGGCTTTGTCTGATGCTGACGAGATTACATCAGATCCATTGATGATAGTTGGGATAGAGCACACGCTCATGTTCAGGATTCTGTTTGCTATTTACCAAAACTAGGGGGAACTAAGCCGCTGCTCGGTTGCTTTGGACTCGACGGACTGAGCATACAACTCTCTCACGTTTTTTATTACTTTTTTACGGTGGTTGCTGGCATACCCGAAATCGGCTTTAGTCTCAGTACATCTATTACGTAAGAAGCAATGGAAAAAGTGATTTCTGTGTGCAATGGCATCAGCACATTCTGGAGAGAACCACGGCTAGCGGGTAGGTTTTTGCTGGACCCTTTTCCAGGTATGAACCGGTCTATACCTACAATTAACCATTCCATCAGGTCTGATATTATAGAGGACACATCCTTTTTAAACATGGAATGCAGAGGTAGATCTGATATAAATGTATGGAAACTATCCCAGTCAGCCATAGAGTATCGATAGGTACTTCCCCGACTTCTTTGACTTGTAACTAACCTGTATGTATCTAAACCAGCAGACCATTTTACGTTGCTTTTTTCTATGATCTGACACGTGACTTCCAAACACGTTCCGATACCTGATTTATTCACGTTAAACAACTATATGCTGAGTCTGCTCTTTGGCCACCTACATTTCCGTCAAGGCGAAATTTCAGGATCTCTTTTTTCGAAGTAAAATATGTTGCTAAACATTCATTTGTTTCAAAAATCCTCTGCATACCTTTTTCTACATAACAGTTAACAACACATTACTAATGTTCATTATCTAATATTTTAGTTTTAAAATTATAATAATAATAATAATAATAATAATAATAATAATAATAATAATAATAATAATAATAATAATAATAATAGTCGATTTCCTAATTGATTATCAGCAAGGGAGCTCGATGTTGCCCTAGCATAATATAACACTATCGCTCTTGGGATTTGTACACACATGACCAACTAGTAGATAGTATGCAAAAAAGACCCACTCCCCTCAAACAAACTAAAAAAAAGAAGATTTTCATCAAACGGAAATGGAATTATGTAGTCTTTTCTAGGGTGACAATTTTATCGTTCCATTCTGTATTTTTGTACTGCGAAACTGTATTTATGACGAACACAGTCATGCACTTTACACATATACTTTGTAATTCATGCTTGACCGATGGAGAGTCGATGTTCTCTGTTTGCTTTGCAATAATTGGTATGCGGTCATATGTTGATGTGATAGGGCCAGTAGGTGGTCCCAACTAACGATTTTCTGGGTGTTATACAAATGTCTCAACCTGAGATTGTTACTTGTTCCAAGAGAAGAAATGATTCATGATTCATTGACTGTCATGACAGTTTTCGTATTGCCGCATCTCGCCGTAGATTTCCAGTTGCGATGGTAGTTATGTCCGGAAGAAAATCTGTCGGATTTGAGTTGGAACAACCGGTGATAGGAAAGAGAACGGTGTTGTGCTGGGTCATCACTCTTCTCGAAGTGTTCACCATATGCACACACAGATCATTACAATGCCACAGAAGAAAAATAAAAAAAGAATGTGTTAGCCTAATCAATATTACCAATCGATTATCCTGCATTCTATAATAAAGTCCAAGGCGTATTAATTCGTATATTTGTATACAGGGTGTCCACTTTGTGGAAGCATCCTGTAGATCATGTAGCCAGACTTTGTGGGCACCCTGTATATATATATATATATATATATATATATATATATATATATATAAAAGTGAACGTGTCTGTCTGTCTGTCTGTGTGTGTGTCTGTGTGTCTGTCTGTCTGTCTGTGTACATTTCCCTACGCAATAACTCTGTCAATTTTTAGTCTATAGACTCGAAATTTGAAATACCGGGTACTGAGATTTGGGAAAATCGGTGTGACGGGTGTCAGCCAGAAATTTGGCTGTTAAGGGGTCAAATTTCAACGATTTGACCTTTAAGAACTCTACCAAACTCCTCCGACAATTTTGGGTCTAGACACTTGAAATTTTAGATATAGGTTCCTTTAACCAGGATCTAACTTAATAAAGTGATTTGAGCCCGAAACTATAAATTTTAAGGGGTCATAATAGGGGTCAAAGTTTAAAAGAATTAACCATTTTTTTTTGGTTTTTGCTTTTTTTGCACAGCATACACCTCCAAACACCCGAGCAACGCCGAGCAACGCCGGGCACCCCTGCTAGTATATATATATATATATATATATATATATATATATATATATATATATATATATATATAGGAGTGATGTGTTGTTTGCTTGAAATATTGTGTGGGATAGGTATGTAGTAAAGATTTAGAAGACTGTCACAATGCGAGGAATGAAATATAGTCGTTGTTGGTAAAAGTAGACGAGAACAAGTGGCGATTTACAAATCAATAAGTACATACACATATGTTTATATATACATATATTTATTCGGTTGTATTAGGTAAAACGTCTTACTTGTTATGTCTGCGACAATATCCATTATTAATTTCGGAAAAAAATGAAGCCAGATTTTGTGGACATCTTGCATATATATTTGTTTACGTATTTATACAGTTACATCAGCATATCTATATTATATTTTTCTTAGTTTGTCAGTATGTCTGTCTGTCTTTTCCAGCTTTTTTTTCGGAAACAATTGAGCTGATCTCGCTTTACTTTTTGTATGGACCTTTGTTATGATAAGGTGCAGAAAACTAAGTATTATGGTATTAGTTAGATACTCAATCAGGGATTAATATTGGTTTGTCTCCTCAATACCAGATATACCCTGGCAGTTTTCGTCGAAACTACTTGATTGATCTAGCTTAAATTTTGTATAGCTGTTTATTATGATATATGGCAGCGATGGATACACAGGAATAGATTAACAAGGATTTATATGGATTAATATTTAATGTAAAAATGAGCACAAATTAAACCATATTATACCATCTATTTGGCAAAAAGAATTCTTTTAATAACCTATGAATTTGCCAAAATTTTAACTGTTATTTAAATGCCTTTGATGTATTTTTAAACTAATTAACCGTTTATCTTTCATTTTGGAACACGTCATCTTAACATAAATGTTTATAATGTGGAATATTTTCATTATTATTATTATTATTATTATTATTATTATTATTATTATCAATATTAGTATTATTATCATTATCATTATTATTATTATTATTATTATCATCATCATCATCATCATCATTATTATTATTATTATTATTATTATTATTATTATTATCAATATTAGTATTATTATCATTATCATTATTATTATTACTATAATAATAACAATGATAACAATAATAATAATAATAATAATAATAATAATAATAATAATAATAATAATAATAATAATGAAAATCGACAACAATAGAAGCAGAAGAGACGCTGCAGACTCACTAAAGTAAGATCCTTCCTCGTCCATGTTCTATCGGTGCCACCATGGTATTTTCATACTTACCCAGGAAACACAGCTCTGCTGAAAATACAGGGATATTTAACGTCTGCTTTTTTTTTCTGCTTCTCTGTATCAGAAAAAATGCATGTCTCGTGTTGAACTGCATATCCCTGGGGTGCAAGTGGTAACGGTTCTATTGTGTTATTCTTTTGCGTGTTCTATTCTAAACAATCCCCGACTTCGCTTGCGACCACTGAACTTTACTGCTTTCATATCCGAAAATAAACACCTGCTATCGCGTAAAATATTTTTCTTGTAACCGATATCATAGGTACAAATGTGGATAATAGAAAGTTGATGTTTAGTTTAATTATTTTGTCCTTTAGTTCTCACATTCTAAGTGTTATGGCTCGCAAGTAGCCACAAAGAAAAACAGGCAAATGAGAATAGTTTAAAACATGTATTAATTAAAAACAACGGAAATGTTATAAACGAAAAGTGTACGTAATTCACCAAGCATGCGAGAGTCGCTCTGGAATTAAATCCCCGTCTGGGATCGTCATGAGTAGAGTTCATATGGGCGATGGGGATGGATTTGTCCATTTGGAGGGTTATTTCTCCACAACAGTAAAAGAGTAAAATTGCTGGTTCATAGAACTTGTCGTTGGATAGTGCGTGACGATTAAGTAGTATTCCATTTTATCTCCTTATATAGAGTAGCTGTACGTTTGTCTATAGTTGATAGTTATTGGCAGGTGACACTGGTCAGAGAAACGTTCGGTTGATTGCAAAAATGCAGATGGATCCCATGTGAAGAAAGCGGGACTTTTGACTATTGTCTATTGAAATACATTCTTCGTACCCAAAATATGCGAGAGGATATCGGTCAAACGATTTAAACAACAGAAAATAGGTAATATTAAACCTTCCAACCGGTAATGTATGCTTATATTAGTCGTAACAACGAGAAAGCTGGGCACTCGATCAGAGAGAAGCAAGACTAACACAGTTATTCACTGCCAATCTTCGACCCAACCACGCTTCAACCTTACCCGTTTTCAGAAATGTCAAAACACGAGTAAAAGTTTATAATCAGAAGCTGATTGGTCGATGTAAGAAAAAACACAATATATTATTTTACAGATCAGCTGTGCCGTGTTTTACTCGTTGTCAGCGTGTATATTTCTCGGAATAGTAACATAATTAGATTTAACAATTATATAGACTGCAAAGTGCATTTTAAACAACCGATCGCAGCGAATACATAACATAGTGTTTTCCATAAAACAATTCACCTAGTACAAATTTAGGGGTATAGCTGATTCAGATGCAAAATAGTATCAAATTCTTTCTATAATATACAGAGCAGTTATCTCTGTGTATGTATGTATGTTTATATATCGGGATAAAAGTAAAAAACTACTAAACAAATACTGATAAAATTACTTGGAACACTGTCGCCCGCGATGTATTTATAAAATGGGCATTTCAAACGTAATGCCTCATATTTTTTGCTCCGTCCGAATAGATTAGCAAGTATTGCAAATTGCATTGTAGACACGAGAGAACTCATTATTATATGACCTGAAAGTTGAATATATCTGCTGGAGATATTTACGGTGTGAGACTCTAAGAATGCAGCTCCTGTCATGGACGGTCGTCACAAGCAGAGACGTGACCTTTAATTCCTTGAAAAGTGCAGTTAGAATGGTGGTGACTATGTAAAAAAAATTAATTCTGGAGAAAAGAAAATTGTTATTTTTTAATGCTACAACTCCCGTCTTTGTAGATCTTCAAATTTTTCGGTTTAACAAAAAAAATATTTTTGGAACAATTCTCGTATGACAAACCGCGCCCCAGAAACCCCTTCACAGCAAGTCTACATCGCTGGCGAAAGTGTATTAAGAATTTGTGATTACTATGTAGGGAAATAAATTCTGGTGCATAAAAGTCGTTCATTCAATGGTACCACTCCCGTTTTTTTTAGCTCTTTACATTTTTGATTTAAAAAAAATAGGGCGGTTTATTTTCGGAACGACCCTCGTATCGAAAATTAAGGAAATAATTTTTATTCTCTGGGGGTTCAACTGGGCCATTTTTTCTCTGGGGAGAAGATGGTTTAGTGCAATTATTAACTAATGAATAAAAACTGTACAAGAAGAAACGTTATACATTATATAAAGGAGAGTTGTTTATGAGCATGTTTCGATAAAAGGTGAGGACAGAAAAGAGAAAAGAAAGAGAGCATTGGCCACAGGGCGAAGTAAACCAGGAGGATGGAGTAAAAAGATCAAGATAGAGAGACAGATAAAGAAAGGTAGAAATATAAACGTTCTAATCCTAGAAGTACCTGCCTATAGAACTCTGTTCCTCTGGTCTGCTTTCCAGCTGACTACAATATGGTCGTCTTCAAGTCCAATGTAAACAAGTTCCTTAAACAATCAAATTATACCAAATCCCCACTTCTAACTATTACTACATTAATGTTCCGATTACTACCGTATACTTATTAAGACTTATTCTCGAGTGGCCTTCTGGCTTAGATAATGCCTCCCTTGTAAAAATAATATGTTAAACTTTTGGCCAAGGCAACGCAGGGTAACTCCACTAGTATATTCTAAAACAAAGATAAACGATTTTTTTAAATATTAAAGCACAAGTTTGAGATAATTATTGCATCCATTATTTATTATCGTACAGCCGATAATTTGAAAGTGGATATCCGATAATATTTTAATGGAAGATCATCTTAAAATTAGATGCCAACGACTTCATCAATTTCATTTATGGGTTAAGCAATTTAATCCCATCTAATTCTCATTTAATTGCATCTTAAAGGGAATCTAATCCGGATTTAGACAAACGATTATATGAATAAAAATAAGAATCTTACAGAGTTCTCTCTAGACTAGGGCTTC
>NC_136496.1:7815228-7837728 GCF_053919585.1 Euprymna scolopes | reverse complement strand
GTTGTGTCACTATAGGCAAGTGGAAAAGAGCTTTATAAATAGGGAGTTAACTATGTTCATTTTACTACTGGAACATAGTTAACTCCCTATTTTATTTTACTACTTCATATACGGCATAATCACGCTGACACACCGGTTCCCGTCAGATTACTGAAGTTAAGCAACGTTGAGCCTGGTCATTACTAAAATGGGTGACCAATTTGGGATGTCCAGGTGCTGTATGTAGGAAGACGTCGACACCTCCCTGCAAAAAGTTGCTAAAACCTACAGTCGCCATCTCCCCTAACGAGAATATACATGCGACTGGGGACCGTTTGTGAATTTCATACTCCCATGAAACTTCCTCCTTCGGAGGAAGCCGGTTTAACCTTGAAAAGGGTTGCTGCTGACTGCACACATTTTACTACTTGAGAATATTGATAGAAGTCGTTCATATAATATGGAAACATATTTAGCAGAATTGATGTTTTCTTTGCAGTCCACCAGAACTGAGCAACTGTCACTCCAAATGGCGCACCATACCATAACCGAGAATCCCCCACGTTTTAGCATTGGCTGCAGTCTTTTAAAGTCAAACTCTTGCTGAGGGAGGCTCCATACTCTTCCACTGTTAGGAAATAATCCAAATTGTGGCTCATCAGAGAAAAAGGGCCTAGGTCTCTCCACAATCTCACAAGCCTAATATTTTCGGGACTTGATATTGGCAGGACGAAGAAGTGGTTTCCTTCTTGTCGATTACAATAGTATCCCAGCTTGTGAATATATATATATATATATATATATATATATATATATATATATATATATATATATATATTTACAGAGAGAGAGAGAGAGAGAGAGAGAGAGAGAGAAAGAGAGAGAGAAAGAGAAAGAGAGAGAAAGAGAGAGATATATTTTCGTGTATATAAGTCAAACTATTATTACAGGGTGAACCAAAAAAAAAAAAAAAAAAAAAAAAAAAACGGCCCCAACTCTAATTAAGCCCCGTTTCTTAGTGTTTTTCCGAATGAAATGAAACTTTGGTCATAAGTATTTTATTATATTCAAAACATCACATCAAAACACTAGGGTCTTTGGCCTTTTTTTCTCCGTTGACTGTAAAATGTTCAGAAAAACAATTGAATGCCCTCTGTATATATTTATCATCAACTGACTTTGCTCCCTATAAGTACGATATAGCTCCGTATTTAAAATCGTAGTTACCCATAAACAGCTTTTTGCGACAACTGTATGAAGCTTAACTGCGAGAAAGGAAGTAAAAGAGGTTGTACGAAAATGGCGAAGCCTATTCGACATGGATCTCAACACAAAAGCGTGCAAGTACGGAAGTAATTAAATCAAGAAAAAACAGAACACATTCGAACGATTAAAAAAGAAAGCTTACACATTCTTTCAGTAAAAGTAAAAGAAAGAAAAGAAGGCGCCAATCTTTGCAGATGTAAGTAATGGAGACATTGTGTTTACTTAGCTGTTAGAAGTGTGTAATGGCCGCTCGAAGTGTAAAGACGCCGGATTAGAAGGCTCTTGGAAAAGAATGTTCCATGCAACATTAATATAGTCTGTAGAAGAGGGGTAGGAATTGGGGAAGTAGAGGAAAGGAATTATTAGAGGGAGATAGGGGGAAGAGAAATGTGAACGGAAAAAAGAGGAAATAGAAAGAGAGAGATGAGGGAGAATGGGAAGATGGTACACTGAAAATAAAGAAAAAAAAAAAAACGAAGTTTGCTGTTTTGAGTTGACATCACGGAGAACAAACTATACAACGCTTTCTTTTGAAGAGAATATTAAAGGGATGTAGAGGGAGAATACGTGGGAGAGACGCGACGAGAAACATTGGAAGAGAGGGGAGAAGAGAGGGAAGAAGAGATGGGAGAAGAGAGGGAAGAAGAGGGGGAAGAAGAGAGGGAAGAAGAGGGAGAAGAAGAGAGGGAAGAAGAGGGGGAAGAAGAGATGGGAGAAGAGAGGGAAGAAGAGATGGGAGAAGGGAGGGGAGCAGAGAGGGGAGAAGAGAGGGGAGAAGAGAGGGAAGAATAGAGGGGAGAAGAGAGGGAAGAAGAGGGGGAAGAAGAGAGGGAAGAAGAGAGGGAAGAAGAGAGGGAGAAGAGAGGGAAGAAGAGAGAGGAAAAGAGAGGGAAGAAGAGAGGGAAGAAGAGGGGGAGAAGAGAGGGGAGATGTAGAAAGAAGTGAGCTCAAAGAGGAGTAATGAGGAAGATGTGTGTTATAAGTGACCGTAACAAGAAATGAAGCCATTTACCAACGTTGTTTAGTTATTGTAAATCCACATGCGGGCAGTTTTAGAGAAAATATCCTTAATACTAAAAGGCATGAATACATTGTTAAAATATATTGTTTAATATAATATGAACTTTAATTACTACTAGCAGAGTGAACTACCGCAATTGTCCGGTCGTAACATACGCTTATATATGACATTTTAATTTTTCCAGATTTCGTATATATTATTACATAGTCGTGATTTTAAAAGTAAAACAGTAAAAAAAAAACATCACCTTAAATCGAAAGTAAAAGCAATATTGGAGCGTTCAAAGCTAGTGACGTTACCACTGTACCAACATGACACGCATATTATTGATTAAAATAAAATACGATGAATGTACAAAATGTATAACTATTTTGGAAATTTTGACCAATTTTTGACTTATTAAAAACTATTTAAAACGGCTTATGAACCAATAAAACAAAGACCCTTCAAAATTCCAATCATTTGAAGCCCCTAGAGCCGCTGTGCGAGTTTTAGTTTCGTAAGACATAGGGTTTCAAAATATTGAAAAAGACAGAAAGCAGACAGACAGACAGACAGAAATAGTGAGTTTTATAAATTAGATTTCATATTAACAATATGTATGACGTTTCTGATTTTTTTAGATGACGATTCGTTATTCGTGTTATTTGGATTCATCAGACTACTGTTCTCATATCGAGTGTCAATTTCACAACTTTTCCGGCGATGTAACCTCCGACCTTCTTCAGGTATGCATTGTCAAACTAAGGGAATGTTTCTGTCGAACTCTGGAATTATAACAGAATTTCAAACGGAACGCATTTTAACTTTCACGGGGGTAGCATGCTCGTGTTCCGTCATCCCTGCTTTGAAGCGTTGCAATAGATGGTAGCATTGGCTGTATAAATGTCAACGATCGATCCCAACATGTCACCATGGTCGAAAGAAAAAGAATCAGAAGAATTTACCCCAACACAATAAGATGTCCGCAGAAACATCTGTAAGGAAAGTGGTGGTATTGAACCGCCAGTGGTCAAACACGGTTCGCAAGTCATTATTTCGAAGCCTTATCCAATTCTACATCGACAAAACTCAGTGTAGAATTACTCTCAGAGCTCGAATTTTATAAGATAAAATATTATTTGACTCTGTTAAAAAATTGTTTAAAATTTGTATTTTAATTATTCATTAAAAAACGTGTTTCGGGTATTCTATTACTATCATCAGGATGAGATTATTTTCGTTGCTATGGTGAAATTTATTTGATGTTATCTTGTCTTCTTGGCATACTTTTAATTTGCAATTAGCGGAACATGATCGTAATTAAAACTTTAATTAAAATTTCCACATTAAAATGACAGTACCTTGCAACATAAAAAAAAACAAATTAAAAATAAAAATAGAATCCTGAGAATGATATGAAATTTTCTCTGTGCACGTGTAAACAATAAACAACAATAATAAAAAAATATTTTGTTTAAGAACGTCAAATATATAGTTGGACGTATGTAAAATATGATGCGTCTATTCAATCTACGTGGTTTGTCCATATAATTATATTTCAGCTGTGACAGACAAACAAAACTGTGATATCAAGCATAAGCGTAATTAACAAACAATGTGATCCTTATGGAATTTTTTGATGACGATTGATAATGTGTATTTTTTTTAATTAAATTTCCGCCCCCCCCCCCCGAACAGGGCAAGTGCCACTTTGAAGTAGGGGGCTACTATCGGGGACATAATTTGCGGGGACATTATGAAGGGAGATGAGTAGAAAGATGTTTGTTCACATTAAACTTGAACTTCTGCATATCAGTACAGTAGGGAAAGCAGTATCCCGGAAGGGAATTCCAAAGACTAGCAGTTCTGGGGAATAAACTATTGGAGTAAAAGGCTTCTTACACCTAGGGATCTCTACTATAGAGTCGTGGGACTTAGTCGCTTGTCTGGGTTAGACACGTCGAGGAGGTACAATGCTTGCGGTAATATGTACACACACACACACACACACACACACACATATATATATATATATATATATATATATATATATATATATATATATATATATATACATACAGGGTGTCCACAAAGTCTGGCAACATTATGTAGCCAGACTTTGTGGAAGCATCCTGTAGATTCTGTAGCCAGACTTTGTAAGCACTCTGTATATATATATATATATATATATATATATATATATATATATATATATATATATATATATATATATATATATATATATATCTTTTAAAAGCTGTACTACCGGCGAAGCGAACGTCTCTCTATTCTATGTTCTGTGTATTTGGGATTGTTTTACTCTTTTATTCATGTTCAATTCACCTATTCGTAACAACCATCATCATCGTCATCATAAATGCTCCTTCATATGTATTCTACATGTACGTGTGTGTGTACGTGTGTGTGCATATGTATGTACATGTGTGTATGTATGAATGTATGTGTGTATGTGCATGTTGTCATGTGTGTTTGTTCTTGCGTGTGTATGTTTGCGTGCATCTGTTTGTACGCATTCTTGTATGTGTACGTGTATATCTTTATTTCGATATGTGTGTGAGGTGGAGAGGACTCCCAAAATCCCTGTTAAGGCAACCCCTCTGGGTGAAGCAAATCTTGGATTTAAAAAAAAAACATAAAGCGGGAGACCAGTACCCGCATTAAGCTGGTCTGCAGTTTGATTTGTTGTTGGCTATCTTGCTGATGCTTGTTGCTGGATCTCAACATTTTGAACCGAGAGAGAGACTTAGCTGTCGTACAAAGCTAAAACTCTGTAACATCATCTTTGTAGATACTTCCTCGGGCATTTGTCTATAAAAACTGTCCGTGGCGATGGAAAAAGTGTCACGTGTGTAGCCCTGAAATGCTGGAAGCATGTAATAATTGATCTGCCATCATTCTATATATGCATATGTGTGTGTATGAATGTATGTAGTTATGTATGTTAATATATGTACTAGTGTATTCATGTGTATGTATACCTATTTATATATGTATGTAATATGTATGTGTGTATATATTTTTATTTATTTATTTATTTTTTGTGTATATATGTTGATGTGTGTTTGTATGTATATACGTATATATAGTTGTGTGCATGTATGTAGGTGTATATGTATATATGCATGTATATGTATGCGTATAGGTGCATATATATGTATGTGTAGGTATATGTAGGTAACTGTATGTGTATGTATGTGCATATGTATGTGAATATGTACGTATATGTATGTGAATATGTATGTATATATGTGTATGCATTTGTATATGATAGTATATATGTGTATGCATATGTATGTATATGTGTGTGCATGTGTGTATGTATATGTTTGTATGTATGTGTTATATGTATTGTGTATGTATGGATGGATATAATGATGTGTTCATGTGTGTACTTTTATGGGTATGTATGTGTATGAATGTGTGTATATGTATATATATGTATGTATGCCAAGGATCGTCTTCAATGTCATGTCTGCTTGAGCGTGTGAATTCGCTGGCAGGACTAAAAAAAAATTGGTTATCTTTGAGCTCATGGACTTTCAGTGACTGAGGTAGTGGCACTCGTCTGACAAGACGTTGCACTCATCATCAATCATCATATATATACAAGGTGCCCACAAAGTCTGGCTACATAATCTACAGGATGCTTCCACAAATCTGGCTACATAATGTCGCCAGACTTTTGAGGACTCCCTATATATATATATATATATATATATATATATATATATATATATATATATATATATATATATATATATATATATATATATATATAGGCCGCTGGGAAGAAGGTAGCCTCTCACAGCTGTGCTAGAAAGCTACTTACGCCTGAAATTATGCTGTATCGTTATAAAGCCACAGTCTCTCACTCCTAGTCAGGGTTCAAAAGAGAGTTACCAACCTTATAGGTCCTGAACTGACATCTAAGCTTCAGCCTCTTTACCATCGACGAAATATTGCATCCCTCTTCCCATTCTACTATTTTAATGGTGAATGCTTTGACGAACTTAAAACCCTTGTAGCCCCCGGACGTAAATACACTCGACAAACCCGACAAGCAGCTAAATCCCACCCCTAAGGAAAAGAGATGTAAGAAAGCCGTCTACACCTATAATTTCTTCCCCAAAACTGCTCTGCATTGGAACTTTCTTACGGGATTCTACTTTTCCAACAGTACTGGCATGCAGAAGTTCAAGTGTAATGTGAACAGACTTCTTTCTGCTCAACTCCCTTCACAATATCCCTACAACTTATGTCCCGATAGTAGCCCCCTACTTCAAAGTGGCACTTTGCCTTGTTTTGAGGTGCATATTGAATGTATATATATATATATATATATATATATATATATATACACGCACATATATATGCATATATATATGTATATATATATATATATATATATATATATATATAAATCTGTTTGTTCTCTCGGAATTTGACTATATGTACAAAGGATAGAATGTCTTATAGATTAATTTTCATACTAAAAAACGTGTACTGATGCACTTTTTTATCATGATTTCTATATATATACTATGTATTGAAAGCAAATTTATATTCCCAATGCGACCACATTTACATATTTCATCAGAGACAAATCTATTTTAATAATTAGTTCCACATTATGGATGGTTATTAGTCCAGGAATTTTTTAAAAATTGTCATCATTATTAAAATATGTTTAATTTAATCTATATTTTGTTCAATTTGTTTTAATTATTATTAGCCGACATCGGTTGCGTTTAAAACCTAAGTAAGCTTTATTTATTTAGGCCACAAGAGTTATTCCCCCTTAAATCTATGAAAGTAATTCGCCAGTTTCATTTTCATCGATGAAGATGGATGTGGTTTATGTTTCCATGGATTCAGCATATGGTTAACTTTCAGGACAATCAGAACACACACACACACACACACACACACACACACACACACACACACACACACACACACACACACATATATATATATATATATATATATATATATATATATATATATATATACTGTGTGTGCAAAAGCAAGACTTCAAGACAACTTAATCCTTAAGTCAACCATTTTTGGCTTAAAACCTATTGCTATATGAAAATTTACTGAATTACACGAACTCAGTATATTACATATAAGTCTATATATATATATATATTATATTTTCCAGATACATCTGTCTTACTTTTAATGCTAGGTTTATTCATGGTGTCTTTTACATTTAATAAAAACCCTTCACAATATTTTCTGACGAGGAAACCTTGTTTGTTAAAAAAATATATGTAATAATTATTGTCCGTAACTTGATGTCTACCACAATAAAAACACTGATTTCTGAAACGATCGTACAAATAATTGATTTTGTTGTTGTTCCTTCTTATGAAACGGATTTTTAATTTAATTATAATTTGATTTTTAAATTATCAATCACATTACTATATATATATATATATATATATATATATATATATATATATATATATATATATACCTATTTATACACACCCATATACATACATAAAAATTACATTACTTTTCCCTCCCGGCACTTCTACAAAAATTCATTAGGCTTATAAGTGACATAGCTTATTTTTAAGTCAATAATAATTTCCTACAAGCAAAATTTCGGCCTTCCTATGAGTAATCTTTTTAGAAGAATACTAGCTGTTCTATTCTTGAAATTCCTATGATCTGACTTTTTACCGTTTAGATATATTGACGGCATTTATATTTTGCACGTAGAGAATATAAAACATGAATTAGACTCAGTTGAACCCCTCATAAACTTTACGTATGTAACAGAGAACAATCGCTCAATAACATTTCTAGACATACTCATAATAAAATCCAACAATCAACTATCACTCAAAGTATGCCGCAAAACTACATACTAAATGATTACATACGTTTATGCACACACTATAATAACAAAATCAAAAACAGGCATGATAATCGGTTTCTTCTTGCGTACATTCAGGACTTGTATTCCAAAAGAAGAGTTCTAAATATCCCACAAAATCTTTGTATTACCTTACATATTTTAGATTAAATGCAAAAAAAGACACCAAAAATTATTTCCAGATTCAATAAGCAAAATTCATTTACTCCTGGCCCTTCTCCCATAAACAACAACTTTCTTTTACCCATTCACGTCAATAATACGATATTTTTGGAGGTTTTATGTAAAAGAGGCAAAAGTCTTTAATTACCTGTGATTTTTGTAAAAATTTTATATGTGTTTGAATCAACTAACAAATATTCATAAATTTTGAAATCTATTTTGAAGGGATTCATCGACATAATACGGACACAACTCCCCATTAGAAAACTATTTTTGTTACAGATTTGCATTAAATTTGACTCATATTTAGTAGACACTAGTGAGCGGATGATTTTGATAGTTTCTCGATTTAGATACAATTACCGATTCCGATTCTGATGTTTTTTTATAAATCTCTAAATATTTAACTAAAATATGTTTTTGTCTTGATTACCGTAAAAAAAAACATGTTAAATGTGAATATATGTTTTCAATCGTAAAACACACACTAGCAGCCTATTAATTTATAGAATTAAGCTTTAATGCTTATGATTAATAAATACTTCTTACTTCATTATTCAGCAGTGGAAGATTTTGTTTTAAACAAAATCAAATAAACAAATAATATAAGGAATCGTGTTTGGCATCGAAAAATAGGCTCAGATTCTTTTTTATTCCGATATTGCTTCCGATACCGATATACGAAAATGTTATCATTTTTCCAATTCCCGATTCTGATTAATTGGTGCAACGCTAGTAGACACCTAATTGACAATATTCTCTAACTTTCATTTTATATTCTTAATAAACTTATACCTTAATATTTAGATATTTTATAGAACTAAAATTATGAAATAGATTCGAATTAAAATAGAAACAAGGATTTTAGACGTAAAGTTTAGTATAATTAAATTTTGATTTAAATAGTCATAAAAAGAACATAAAAGTGTTAAAACTGTTGTGTTCGGGGAATTAATATTACGCGCCAAGTATTCTCTCTAGTTTTATTTCTAACCGAATTATGACAAACCAGACGATCGTCGCAGAAACCAACAGACATATGCGGACGGATGAGAGAGTAATGTATCTTTTTCTAAAACAATCAGAAACTCTGCAAGTATTTTAATTGTTTTGCGTAAATTCACAGTAGATGGCTGCGTTTCGTAATTCAAGTCGCCCAACCGTAATTACTTCTTTACAATTCTAAACAACGAAATCAACACCGCAGAATTAAAAGAGAATAAATGTATTTAAAAAAAATTAAATATTTTTTTTAACGCAGGAGAGAATAATTTAATCTCTTGTCTCGATGAAGATGAGCATTCACTTGATTGAAGAGAATTACCGTAAAATGTTTGATTGCGACTCGAAAATTAGAAATAGTTGATTCATTTAACCATATAAATACAACACAATTCAATTTTTAAATACATTTACTCATGTAAAACTTTAATATCTTAATCTCACTAAATTTGTTCACCGCCCCCCCCTCTTTTTCTAGATGAGGTACTTGTTCAAAATCTAAGTTGCTTTATGTTTCAGTAACTTCGCTATCTTTCCTATCTTCGCTTCTCTTTCGCTATTTGGCTGTGATATGAAGCTGATCTACATATTTTAGGAATAATGCACTTGCCCTGAGACTACGTATTCTGTAGCGATTCCTGGCACTTATGATTCTTATGGTTGGTTGGTTGTTTTTGTTTTACGGCATATCAACCCTTTTTAGGTTATTTAATTCCGAATGCAGTGATTTTGAAGAACAATTTTTAATAGAGTATATTTGTTTTTTTTGTTTTTTTTAAGTTGGCTTCTATTGAACCCATAGTTGGAACCCTAACAGATACTACCAGTCCGGGCCAGAGTGGACCTGGGAGCAATGGCAATTAAATGGTGGCCCCACACTCGCCAAAGCCCGCAAGCTGAGGCCTCACTATCGGATATAGTTTAAGGTCATATCGAGGACCTTATGATTCTTAGAATCATGACACGGAACAATACAAACTGATGAAAAATAAAATTGCAAAATTCACAAAGTAATTCGAATAAGGAATTTTTGAAATAAGAAATAAAAAGTAATTCTTATTCCAGACATATTCACAATTTGGCTGTTTTATCAGAAACATATTTCAACGGATTTTACAAAACATTCTGTTTTCAGATCTTCAAATTTATCCCAACTAATAATTTGTGACTAGCTGAACCCGTGAAAATTCCACGGCAGTTGAAAATGTTTAAAACACATTATAAATAAACTAATTAAAAAATAAAATAAAACAAATAACGACGTATTTAAAAAAAAGTGTTTTAATTGGAATTCATTATTGAGATGAGTATTGTTTTATTAATGTTATTTATTGCGGACCATTATCCCCATCTTTCAACCAACAATTTCTCTGGCCTTCGTCAGGTGGTAACCGCGACGGATAGGAACTCTGAGCCTCCCGACTGAATCCACTGCAATTGCGGCCTTCCGTAGTTATTGCCGTCTCAACACGTTTTGGCCAAGTAAGCCTCTGACCGGCTTTGGGTAGGATTCAAACCGCTATCTTCAGACAATTCTCACCTGAAACCGTAGAGATTCAACGTTTCTATCAACTGCACCACGGACCCCGAATGGCGATCAAGGTTGAATTTTTTGGTCTTATAGATTCATGTTTATTCATTATCTTCCATGGTCGGGTCCATATTGAACGGTATATATTATGTGAGACGACAACAACTACGGAAGGCAGTAATTGCAGTGGATGCAGTCAGGAGATTCAGAGTTCCTATCCGTCGCGGTTACCACCTGACGAAGGCCAGAGGAATAGTTAGCCGAAACGTCATGAAGCAACTAAGAAAAAGACAAGGATAATGGTCCGCAATAAATAAAATTATTAAAACAATTTATTAGTAAATTCGTTTTTAAACTTTTAAAGCTAAAAAAAAAAATGGATTTAAAAATTAAGATTTTTTTCAATGGAAATTCAACACACAACACATTGTTTTTTTCCTTTTCTCAATAATTTTTATATAAATCAAAAAGAAACATGTCACAATTCACTTTCATGTTTTTTTTTTTATTTTTATCATAAAAAACTTTAAGTCTTCTCTGAACATGATTTTTTTTAATTATAAAATAAAATAGCTAATTTGAAACAAAAAAACAGGCAGCCATTTATTTTTATTTTGAAACATTGTTGAGAAGAAATGAATTTAATGATTTTTATCTGATGAAGAGCGACTATAAAGTGAGGTAATTCGTTTCGCATTAATTAATGTTTGTGATGATGATGATGATGAATATTGTTTTGACATTGATTACTATTTAGATGTTATTGCTTCTCTCCTGATGAGAAACAAGTTTTAACATAGCGACAGTCGAACGGCACGGGATGAATTCATAATTTTTTCTGATTGAAGTCTAATATATATATATTTTTTACATGTAGGTCACCAATTATAAAGGCCCGGAAGCCACTCGGGGATAAGGGTTATTACGTGTACAATAATCAGTGGAATACTATCGCAGTAATCATTAGTATTGGAGATTTGATAAAGTGTCTTACATAAGGAGACGATTCATCAGGAATTTGTTTATGTTGGACTTGAAGACATCTAAGTTGTAGTCAGGTGGGAAAGAGGCTAACGGAAGAGAGTTCCACAGGCATACACTTCTAAGAAAGAAGCTTTGTTTACGTAATCTACGTTTTGATTTAGGCATAGATAAAGAGTGGGGAAAATTACTGACAGTGGTTTCAGCGAGACTGGTGTTTTTCGTGAAAGATAGGCGAGGGAGACCAGAGATTTGAGCTCGGACAAGCACTTGCTATGGAAGTAATGATAAAATGACAGGCTCGCAACGTCTCTTCTGTGGGAGAGAGGTTGCAGGGAAGAGAAAAGGGCATCCCCCACTAAGCCACGAAGTCTATTTTGTACTCTGTCAAGGCAGGATAGGCTGTTTTTAGCAGCTCCTGCTCACGTGTGGTAGCAGTACTCCATCCTTTGACGTACTTGGCTTTTATAAAGATAGAGAATTGCATCAGTAGTGAGATATCTTCTGGAGCTGTAGAAGGACCCACCATTTTTCCAGCGACCTGGGCAACAGACTTGATGTACGTGTTCCATTTCAGATCAGGGGTAAAGGTCAAATCCAGAAGCTTGTCAAAACATGGAGCCTACCCAAGACGAGATCCATCCATTTCAATTGATGCCAGATGGGGATCAGAACGCTGATTATGTAAAGATAATAGCTTGGTTTTAGATGCATTAAAAGTGACCAGCCACCTCTTCCCCCCACTGGACCACGCGCTCAAGATCAAATCAGAGAAAGAATCAGAGTGAACTTTGTCATTTACGACCTTAGATGTGTTGCCATATATGGTCGTATCATCAGCATAGATGTCAACGAATGATTTAAGTATGTGTTTTGCAGATCATTGATGTAGATCAGGAAGAGAGTTGGGGGCGGGATGGATCCCTAAGGGACTTCAGCATTAATACTGAAGGCCTCTGATTTCTTCCCATCAACCGCCACTCTTTTGAACTTATCAGAGAGAAATGATTTAATATACAAAAGTATAGATTTATGCGTAAACTTTAAGTATTTACTTCAAAAGTGCTCAATACGTAGGTAGAGCTAGTTAGTAAGTTATAAAATGTATATGCCTGAAGAATCCTAGAGTGGATGAAACGCGGAATATTCAGTGTAGCTTAATCGCCATATACATTTTATAACTTACGTACTATATATATATATATATATATATATATATATATATATATATATATATATATATATATATATATGTATGTATAAGTGACAATGTGTGTACCTGTGCGGAACAGTCTCTGTCAAACTACGCTGGTGATTTTTGGTCTACAGACTTGACATTTGATGTATCAGGAATTTAGATGCATGAGATATGTTCAATTTGTATTTTAGCTGCAAAGGCGTCAAAATTGAATAAAAAACGGAACTTAGCAAGTGTAAGTCGATTAAACATTTATACCTTTAACAACAGCATTTCGTAAACTTTTATATGCATATAGACTAAGCGTAGCCTTACCTACAGAGTGATATGTTGTAGTTTCGATCCTAACCGATGACGTTCAATTTATATATTTTTTTAATTTAACTTTTTAATTCACTACTGTATCTTCAGTACGTATAATCCATCTATATATCTATAAAGGTGTACATGTGTCTGTGTGTCTATGTGTATGTCTGAGTACATTTCCGTACGGGATAACTTAGTCAATTTTAAATCTACATACCCGAATTTTGATATACAGGGTACTGAGATTTGGGAAAACTTTGTGGCCGGTTTTTGGCCAGAATTTTAGCTGTTAAGGGGTCAAAGTTCAACGATTTGTACCTTTGATAACTCTTACAAACTCCTCCGACAATTTTGGGTCTAAACACTTCAAATTTTAGATATATGTTCCTTGGACATGTATCTGACTTAATAACTTTATTTGAGCTCAAAACAATAAATGTGAAGTGGTCATAATAGGGGTCAAAGTTAAAAAAATTGACCGCTTTTTTTTTTGCTCAACATACAGCCGGACAACGCCGGGTTGAAATGCTAGTATACTAACAGTAGAGAATTGGCTCTTAACTGATTATAAATAAGAAATCTGCATAAATTTACATTTAACACTTCGTCAGGCAGAGTCTATACATCTATGAAAGTATGAATGTGTGTGACGTCACTTCTCAACCCATATACTCAACGAATTATTTATCTACGGACTTGAAATTTGCTATATAGAGTAATACAACATATAGACCACTTTTTTATTCGTTTTCATCCGCAAAACGGCTGCTAAGGAGTCAAAATAGAAAAATGATACTCGGTGGTCATCGGTGGTCATCGGTGGACATCGGATTTTAATCTGTTTGTCAACTGCTTCACGACTAGGCATGTACGGCCGTGAAGGATGACAGCTTCCGTATGTTAAGAACACACATTTTAGAGATCGTGTCAAACTGGTATCGTACTTGAATCACTGTCTTTAGGTTTTGGTTTCGATCTCAGTTCGATTGTTTTTTTTTAATTTCTGGAAGTGAACTGTTAAGAAAGAAACGTAATACTCGCATGCACATGTCACAGTTTCGTTCCGTTTTTTTTTTGTTTTTTGCTTCATTTTTTAAAAGGAATTTAATCCTACGTTTAATATATATATATATATATATATATATATATATATATATATATATATATATATATATATATATACTAGCAGGCGCCCGGCTTTGCCTGGTCGTAAAATAAGTATTCATATTTTATTTTAATTAATGCAGAATTCTTGTTTATTATAAACAGAAATACCGTAGGTATTAAACGTAGGATTAAATTCCTTTTAAAAAATGAAGTAGTTATATATATATATATATATATATATATATATATATATATATATATATATATATATATATATATAATGAACAAAAATGAAGTAGTTATATATATATATATATAACTACTTCATGTACTCACATATATTTAATATACGAAAGTATAGATTTATGCGTAAACTTTAAGTATTTACTTCAGAAGTGCTCAATACGTAGGTAGAGCTAGTTAGTAATTTATAAAATATATACGGCGATTAAGCTACACTGAATATTCTGTGTTTCATCCACTATAGGATTCGTCAGGCTTATGCGCATAAGCCTGACGAATCCCATAGTCGATGAAACGCAGAATATTCAGTGTAGCTTAATCGCCATATATATTTTATATATATATATATATATATATATATATATATATATATATATATATATATATATATAAAGATATATTTTCTGTGTGAGCGAAAAAGTCTCAACAAGACTACTATGTGAATTGTTGGTTTACACATTTCTAACTTCATGTCTAAATAATTCTGACCTGGGAAATCAAATTGGATTAGATTTTACACTATAAACAGAGTTGCTAAGGGGTCAACTTTGAAAATTGCAACTTGACAGACGTAAATCGACGTAAAGTGTGACTCTAACCATGCGCAAGTATATATTTATAGATTATAGTTATTTAATTTTTAAAGTCTTCATATTCATCTGTTGTTAGGTCAGATGGGAATGAATGACGATGGGTTGCTTTCTTTTTTTTTTTTAATTTTAGCTGATGTCACCCAAGTTATATTTTTGAACTTGAGTACAACATAATGAATAAAAAGAATTGGGCCTGGTATATTATATATCATATTTAAGGATATTTTATGAGCGGGCAACTTCGGGCGCGTTGCTAGTCTTGTCTTCAAAAACAAATAGAAATAATAAAAAAAATTAAATCGAATCCGTTTAACAAAACCTTGAACACGGTAAAAAAAAATGTTGGAATCCAAATCGTTTAAAAAAAATGATCAAAGTTAAATGCTATTGTAGAAGGTCACACGAATCCTGATCACTGCCGATTTAAAAACGCTTTTCAGATAGCATCATTTTTTCTCAAACATTCCCAAGTCATTTTATTCAATTGAAACCTCATTGTAATGATGCTTTCTGTTCACTTACCCTCGCTGCAACCTTTACCCATTTCTTACAGAAGTTACCTGTTAGCCAATTCTTGCTGTTTCACTTTTTTTCTATTAAAAGTGTTCGTTTGATCTCCAACCTTCGTTTCTTTTTCTTTTTAAGGACAGTTACTCGTTTTGCTACCACAATTGCAAACAATTTTCAATTTGGCTTCCATGTACCGTATATCAAGCGAAAATTCCATGAACAGAGTTTTTCCCATTGCTTACTATATGTGGAACACATCACTACGAAACTGGTTTCCTACTGACTGCAACATGGTCGTCTTCAAAAATAATATGAATAAATACTTATCATAAACGATCTAAAGAGCTAATTAATTAAATACATTTTATTCATTTTACATTCTCTCACAATATTCTTCATAATTTAACTGATAATGTATCCATCCTGTTAAATTTATCATCCAGTGGCTTTTGGCCTTGATATGTGTAAATTTGATAATAAATATATCAATAGCGGTTTAGGCATCAAAATACAACTTATCGTACTGAACAACTATTTAGAGTCGGTGTCCTTTTTTTACATAGACATCACCATTTATAAAGGCCAAGAGGCCACTCGAGGATAAGGGTTAAAGAGTGTTCAGTAGAAATCAGACGTACCTGGCTCTTATAGAAATAGAGAATTGCATCAGCAGTGAGATATCTACTGGATCGATAGAAGGATCCCACCATTTTTCCAGCGGCCTTGGCAACGGATTTAATGTAATTTAATGTCCTTCAGAATTTTGCCTAGTGCTACTAGATAAGGCGGTCTGAAGATACCGGCTCTCTGACTTTAAATATCCCAAACATAGATGTTATTTTTTTGCTTTCTACTTTGCAAAACGCAATCATGTCCTGTAACGGCAACAGCAAAATAAATAAATAAAATGCATCTACAAAAATCAAATGGATAGGTGTTTGAACATAAAATGAACTTGAAAGATATTTTTTACTCAAATGACTGAACTTGAAAATGGTTAATATATCGTAAAACGAAACGACCAAACAGCATGAAAAATATTTGAATATATAAAGAACTTGAAGCATACAATCCTTTGCAAACATGGCTTGGTTTATATGCCGTAAAATAAAACTAATAAACCAAACAAAATGACTAAAGATAAAGGTATACAGAACTCGAGGCAAAACGACAAACACATTTTACTAACATTACTGCATTCGCCATTAAATAAACCGAAAAGTGTTGATACGCTGTAAAACAAAACAAGAAAACCAAAACACGATGAATAAATATTCGAGGATATAAAAAAAACTTGGAGCATATCAAACTTCTTTTTTTCTTTCTTTTTTTTTTTTCAAAATTACCGAATTCGCTATTAAATAACACGAAATTTGTTTGGTTAGATTTTTTTCCTTTTAAAGCATATAAACATATGCTTTAAAAGGAAAAAAATCTAACCAAACAAATTTGAGGCATAAAATGTTTACCAAAACGACTAGATACGAGATTAAATAAATCCAAAAAGGGTTGATATGCCACAAAAGAAAACAACCAAACGAAAATTCCGCTAAGACCAATTCGTAAGATACAATTTATGTCCATTATATTACGAATTCTATGCATGGACGAAGATTCGATTTTCCCTGGCAGATTTATAAGGCGTACAGAGAATAAAGGTTTAATGGCATTTGTTTCGACTTCGTTTAGATATATGGTCTGACAAAACAGACATGGCGTATCTCATGCTAGATTTAGGCGGTCGTGAATGTTTCCCTCTCCAACCTACTATCCGTTTTTCACTGATAAAAGATTTAGGAATGCTTCAACTAGCCGATCGATTTAACATCGATATAAAATGTATGATTTACAACGAAATGTAAAACGTTTGAATTAAGGTATAAATTTTTATCAGAATAATTGGTTTAATTGTATTTATATGCAAACGTTAGTTTTCAATCCAGTCCGAATCCTAATCCAAGATTGCTCATAGACATTTATGAAGACGACACTTCCATGTATAGCCAAGCTTTAAAGACCGGCAATGACAAAGATCTTTCGGATTCTTTATTTTCTTACCTTCAGCACGTAGTAGAATAGGAGGAAATGTGGTTGTTTGTTAAATGCATCTAAAATCAAGCTCCTCCCTTTCCATAATCAAAGCTCTGATCCCAATCTGGTCCCAATTAAAATGAATGTCTACAATCTTGTGGAAGCACCAAGTTTTTACAAGCTTCTTGGTTTGACCTCCACCTCTGATCTGAAATTGGACAGATCCATCGAACCTGTAGCCATGAACGTCGGAAGAATTCTACTGCCCTAGTAAATATGCCACTATTGAAGCAATTGTTTACCTGTATTAATATATATATATATGTGTGTGTGTGTGTGTGTGTGTGTGTGTGTGTGTGCAATTTTCCTTAATCTCTATTTGTGCCTTGATCTAAGCGAAAATTCCATGAGCAGAGCTTTTTTCCCCCTGGGCTGCCTGCATGTAGAACACAAGACCACGGAGCTACTTCTCGGCTTCAACGTGAACAGGATCTTGAAGAGCTGTCCTTTCTAATAAATTATCAAGTTGCCATTGCACTCTTTTCTTGCCCTGAGACGGTAGAAAACTGGCTTCAGAATCTAGTGAGGAAAGCACTTTTCTCCTCTCTATTTCGCTTTCTCACAGAACAGACGTTGTGAATCTATCTTTAATCTATCTTTTTTTTCATAGCATTTACTAGACTGACCTTCTATCTAGATTTATCTCTATAGAACATTCACAGCAAACAGGGTTTAAAAGAGTGTCGCCAACGTAATTGGCCCCGAACTATCAGCAAGGCTTTAACCCATGTCCCATTGACGTAATGCTGAAACCCACTACCTGTTTTACAAGTATTTTAATGGTACTTGTACCCTATTGACATTAATATCCACGAAAAATCCGACAAGAAACAAAATCCCACCCCTACACAGTAGAGATCCCCAGATGCCAGAAAACCCTCTACTCAACCCTCTAACCAGTTTCTCTCCCTTGATCTGTTTGGAATTCCCTTCCGGTTCCTGCTTCCCTTAATGCACTGACATGCAAAAGTTCAAGTGTAATGTAAACAGGTATCTTGCTGCTCAACTCCCTGTATAGTATTCCTGCAATTTTGTCCCAAATAGTAGTCCTATACATCAACGTGGCACTGTACCTTTGTTGGGATGAAAATGCAAAAAAAAAATCCTTCGTATGGCTACAAAACTGGCTAAAAATGTCCCTTATTATCTAGCGGTGCCTAATACTAAACGTAAATTCCATTAACAAAGTTTCCTTCCTAGAACTGCCCATCTGTAAAACATAATAGCATGGGTCTGCTTTCCATCTGACTATAAAATGACCGTTCTGATGTTTAATGTAAACAAGTTCTATTGAACCCTCCTTTTGAATGAGAACACACTAGCAAGTTTTTTTTTTCATTAACGATTATGAGGTTTTTATCTCGCTGGCTATCTTGCACTCATTAACCCTTATCATTGATTTTGATAATCGATGGCCCTCTTATCATTTACTTTTAAGTCAGTTTCATTTTATGGTTTAAGTACATATGAATAAGAGCTTATAATATGCAGGGGAAACGAAAAATAACATAATTACAGGGAGAGATTAGTAAAATTAGGATGAACTACTTTATTAATGACTAGCAGTCGTGAAAAACAACTAATAAAGATGAAATAATAGTCCGCAATAAATAAATTAAATTAATACTTTATTAATGACTAGCAGTTTAGTCTGGCTTTTTTCTGGTCCTTTGTACGGTTCATAACATTATGTGCTTCTGTATATATACATTAAAGAGTTTGACTCATGTCTAGGTAATGTACACCTACAATTTCAAGTGTTTAGACCCAAAATTGTTTGGTAGAGTCTACGAAGGCAAACTCATTCAACTTTGACATCTTCGCAGTCTAATTTTCGCCCAAAAACTGATCAAAAAGCTTGCTGTATGTCTTAGTACCTTTTATGCAAAATTTCAAATGTTTAGACCGGAAATTAGCTGAATAGCTTGCTCGAGACCGCAAAGGTTAAATCTTTTCAATTTTGACCCCTTGCCCGCCCAAATGTTGGCTAAAAACCGATTAAAACACTTGCCCCATGTCTGAATACACTTTATGTGAAATTTCAAGTGTTTAGACCAAAAATTGCTGAGAAATTTGGTAGAGACCGCGGAGGTAAATTTTTAAAAACTTTGGACTCCAATTTTCCCTTCACCTTTAACATTTATTGTTTTGGACTCAAATCAAATTAAAATGTTTGATCCATGTCCAAGTAACCTATATCTAAAATCTCAAGTGCTTGGACCTAAAATGGATAGAAGAGTTTTCTAAAGGTTAACCTGTTGCACTTTGACCTCGTGACAGCCAAATTTCTGTCTAAAAATCGATTAAAAAGATTTTCCCAAATCTTAAGACCCCTTATGTCAAATCTCGAGTCTGTAGACTGAAAATTGACAGAGTATATTGTTAGGGAAATGTACACACACAGACACACACACACACAGACAATTCCACTTTTATAGATATATAGATGGATAAATGTATGAGGTGATATCATTATAACTTCCAATACTAATAACAATAATAACAAACAATAATAATGCTACATAATTATCTATAGAATGGTCTCCTGGTCGCTTTCTTAGATTATCTGTACATTACACTGTGGAATTGCCAATTACAATTTTTGAAGTTCGGAACTGCTTAAAAAAAAAGAAGCAAAATTCGTGACAGTTTGCTTTAAAAAAAAAAAAAAGAAGACTAATATGACAAACATGAAAATAATATTAGTGGCTCCCTTTTGATGTAACCACGTTTTCGAATATCATTGAAATACTATGCGATTATTGGGTACTCTTGCATAATTTGACCCGATTTCTCGTGAATTACCGTCAAGCATTGATCGGGCGAGACCAGCAATTTTCGGTGCCAGCCGAGCAGCGTCGTAACAGACGCAGACTAATAAAAAAAAAACGAAAAAAATACAAATGCAAATAATAAAAAATAACAAAATAAAAAAAAAATGAAAATATGTTTATTTCATTTTAGTATTTTTTTTTCGCAAAATATTTATCAACAGAAAGTTTTTTTTCTTTTTTCTCCAAGAAAATATTTTTTAACCGTATAATTGTTAGGTGTAAGTACAATTTTTTTTGTTTTGTTTTTTTGTAACTGTTTTTTACTTGTTTTCTTATTTTCAAGACTTGTTGTTCAGTCAAGTTCTTTTGGTGGCACTGTCCATTTATACATCTCCAGGAGAAACCATCCTTTACACACGATCTTTTTTTTAAGTAAGCATTTGTGTTTACAATTGTTGCACCTCATTTTTTGGGAGGCAATTTCTTCTTCTGACAATATGAGATTGTCTGCATCGATGTTTTCATTTCTTTTTCTAACATGCATAGATTTATTTTCTTGCCTGTCATTTTTTCTGTTTGGCGAGTTTTAAAAATATATTTGTTCTTCAGCTTTTCTATTTTTTATTTTTTTTTGTTGGTTTAGTTGCTATCTTCCAATTCGAATGTCGTCTGCTTCCATTTAGTTAGCGCCTTTTCATTGGCTAATCAAACTCCCAAAAATTAAATTAAAAAACAAATGTAGTATTGGGAATCCCAGATTAAAGGCTATGATGGTAGTTTTAGAAATAGAAAGATATAAGCATATTTTATTTCCTATCAGCGAGTTAGCAGGGTCAGAAGGTTAGATTTGACAGCCATCAAACCAAGTCACCTTTAATGACCTAGGTTAGATGCACCGGAAGTCAAGGGGTGACACAGGAATTATGGTCGTAGCCTTCCGGTTGACGACCACATGGGGGAGAGTGATTTTGGGCAGCAGAGAAACCAGACGGGAGATTTCTGGTCTCTCCCCGACAACCAGTGTCCGAAACATAGGCTTGCCTTGAATAAAAGATTGAAGCTTCAGTCCATCTTGTCATTAACAATCTGTCTGCAGTGATCATTTTACAACGAGATGGAGACCAGCGTCCAAGAGGATATCATCCGCTGGCCAAGGCAACCAGGTATATACGCATTATACATTGCGCATACATCTCGGAGAATCTCAAGGCAAAAGAAACCGTGTAGGATAAAAACACCCACACCCACACACACACATATAACAGTGAACTGTACGTAACATACGTAAGAGCATACACACATCCATATATGTAAGAACACAGACTCTTAAAAGTACCCTTAGTGGTAAAAGTAAAAAGAAACGAAGTAAAAAGAAAACGATTAGTAAAGAAACGTATAGTAATAAATAAATAATAAATAAACACGCAAACACCATTTTTTACACAAATAAATAAATAATAAATAAGTAACTAATCAGAAAATAAAAAGTCACCCTCTCCCCCTTAATATCATCTTAAAAAATACTAAAAACATAACAGAGAAAAAATTAAATAAATAAAATAAAAAGTCGACTTAGCGTTTCAACATTTGAACAACGCTCGGCTGACACCGATGATTGCCCGATCCATGCTTGACAGAAATTCACAAGAATTTTGGTAAAATTATGCAAGAGTACCCATTATTGTAATTTTGTGAGAAATGAACTCGTAGTATTTTCAATGTGCAGGAGTTTTTCCCTGAAGAAAGACATTGAATAAAAATGTAACATTCGGCAGAAAATAAAACCAATAAATAAGATTGTCTGCCACCAAGAGGTGATGGACTAAATGTGTAAATCAAA
>NC_136496.1:7797728-7810228 GCF_053919585.1 Euprymna scolopes | reverse complement strand
TCTCCTATAATTTTGAGCAATTGTTCATTATGGTTATCGGCATTATTTGTGGATATAAGTTTGTTAATTTTAATTTCAATTTGTTGTATGGCGTTATAGTTTATTTCTTAAAACTTGTCTTTATCATTAAAATATCACCTAATTAAGAGTAATATTCAGATGTGTTAAGAATAAGAAACGTTAGTTTAGTTTGCGTTTTTAGAGGTAATTTGGAATAATTTCGCATATGTTTTGCAGCCTGGTTTAAATATTTCGTTAGTATCGAAGTGCCTGGTTTAGGAGTATATCTATTTGTCGTAGAATCAGTTTTTAGTAAATCACAGAGTTCGGTTTCATTGTAATTTCGCTGTCTTCCTCAAGTTTAATAATATTTTGGTATAGAATTTCAATTTCTTTGTTGTAAATGTTTTTGTAACCATAGAGTAAGTGACAGTTAGGCCTTAGTTTAAAAAAGTTTTTTCGTGCTTAAGTTATTCGACCATCAGAAAAATTCATGAATTTATCTTGGTTGTTAGGGAGTAGTAATGTGCCTTGTTTTAAATTATTAAGATTTTTTTGGATTTTAGGGTTCTTTTTGTCTTTTTTAATATTAATTTGTGAAAGTCTTTTTTGAACTTCATATATATATATATATATATATATATATATATATATATATATCTAGTATGTTAAAATTCATTACACTATTTACAGATTCGTTTCGTGATGCAGAAAAAACGGTTATTATTATGCCAATGTTGTCTATTTTCATGCATATACTCTTCAGAAAATATTAGAAATATTTTGCTTCGTCAAACTAATGTTAGAATGTTATCCAGACCTCTCTCCCATATCTAATGTGTGATATCCAAGGTTTGGACTGTTCAAAGACTGGTTATTCGAATGGTTCCGAGGCTACCGAATCTGCCGTATGATAGCAGTCACAAAAAGCTTAATATCTTTTCTCTTGTGAGCCGATGATTATAATGTGGGCCAACACTCTCATCAATGGACATTATGATATATCTCATTTCCTCTTATTCACGCTTACCAGAAAAAGGACAACGTGAACATTGCATGAAACTTTTATTACCAATTATGATTGATCTGAAAGAAGGATGCGTGCTCAGTCATATTCGTTTAACGTTTAAATAGACTTCCAAGGTAAATCATGAATGTAACTCCGTCGCAAGAATTGAATATAAATTTAGACATGAACCACCTTGTAATTTACTTTGTAAATTCTTACTTTTTCTTCAATGGTATTGAAGCACGATTGTTTCATTTTTAGCTAAATAAGGTATATTGAATTGAACTGCATTGAATGGGAAAATCGTAATAACACACGTTCATCTTTTGATTATGACGTGCCTTCTTGCGGACGGAGAGATGTTGTTCAATGATATTAATTGTTATAGTCAGGAAAAAAATTCTTTAAATACCATACCTGATTTTTTGTAGGACGAACAGAAATACGAATTATATAATCTTGTTTGTTTTGCAAACCAACATTTGTCAATCTTACCTGCAAAAAAAAAATAGAGAACATGTTAAAATTATGAGAAATTCAATAATATTTTATTAAATTACAATCGACAATTCTGTAAACGGTGTTCTCAGATTTTACATAATTTTATATTTTATTAATTAAAAAAAAAAATAACAAAACGCCCTGAACTTGTCCGCGATTTAATTGGATCAACGAATGTCCGTAATATTAACACGTTTATTTCCACTAAAATCGATTTAATCACCTTTTTTTTTCAATCAAATTTATTGATTGCCTGCTTTAGTTGCATTTATTTTTGTTTGATTGTTTTTTTCTTTTGCGACGGTATCGGACGGCGTCAAAGTTCGAGAGAGGATCGAACTGTGCCGGCCACGTTACATAAATACCCGATGTCTTTTTAGTAGAATGTAAACTTGAAAATATCAGGCAAACTAATGTCATCAATAGACTCTTCAGATTTGCATGATATGATCATGATTTGCAAATACTGCCGATAGAAGTAGAGAGTACTCGAAATCTTAGGAGACTTGTTATCACTCCCGGGAATACCATGCGTTGTTGGCAGTGAACGATCTCTGGTTAGAACCTGCGTAGGAAATCCTAGTGAGTCCAAATAATAGATGTAGGTGAAATCAGTCTAATCTCCCATACGCCCGTCTCTGTTAAAACTGTTGACATTTCTTCCATTGGCAATATTCTTGTTGACCTTTTCTTGGCGTTCAAGAAGGCTGATAATTTTATTCATTGAAACACGGATTAATGTCCTGAAGCCATGTTGGAACCATGTCGGAACGATAACAGACCTACATCGCCTCGTCGACAAAATTTGAACTGTTAAGCCTTCGTAATGGACGTAGGTAATCTCAATCGTGATTCACAGGCGCCATTTTATCTCTAACTCTCGAGGAACTGCCGAAATTACATTTCGCAGTCATTGAGTTTAGCCATGAAGATGCGTTTTATCAATTACAAATAATCTTCAATTTGCACACGTGACGTAGCGCTCAACGATAAGTTAATTAGTATCTCTCACGGTCCATGAACCGGCAGCCATATTGACTAGCTGAAAGCGATAATTAGGTTGGAAATAAAACGGGTTACAGATACAGCGAGATCGCTTATTTCGTGCGATTTATTTGGACGTATCACAGCAACACGTGAGGCCTTTATTATATTCGTGTTATTTGGATTAATCAAACTACTATTCTCATCTTGAATGTATTTTTCACAAGCGTCTATTCGATATAAACCTCTTTAACTTTTTCAGGTGTATATTGTCCAACTCGTGGATCATTCTGTCGAATTCTTGTATCTGCACGGAATTCCAAAGGTAACACGTTAGTTTATCCAAAAGTGTAGTATGTTATCGTTCAACCAGCCATGAGGGTCGACCTAATAATTTGAAATTGTATTTTGAGTGTCACCCGTAATTATGGGTTAACACACCCTCAAAAGGAGGATAGCTAAATTTACCAAGTGCTTTATCCAATACGCCACAGGTCTGTGAATCAAATAAAGTGTTTCGTGCAGATTCCCGAGTTTCACAGAAAGATTCCCGAGTTCCACAAAATACACCTGTTCGGAAATTATAGACAGAAACATGGTGAAAATGGCACTAAAGTCAGAAACAGTCATCCGAATAACTCAAATAGTACGTATTTCAATCCTCGTCTAAAATTGGTAAATATTATTCTATTCCTTCATATTATATCACATAATAGTCGCAACTTAATATTTCATTTTTAGTAGAATAAAGTTGAATGGGGATGAATGGACCAATGAAGACACCTAAAATATCAATCAATTAATTTGTTAAACTATTTGCAATTTTTAGCTCATACAATAATCACTGATCATAATCATAATAATGAAACATTCGTTCTCTAAGCTGATACGGAAGTGGCGCCATGTTGCTTAGCTGGAGTTATAATTACACTGCAAATCAAAATACGAGGTGCCTTCAATAAGTTTCCAGATTTTTGTACGCGCATTCCAAATTGTCGTAGACTATTCAAAATTCAGTATGTTATTGCTATACATCTTATGAGATGACTGATCAATTTTTATGATTTCAGGTTCAAATAAACAGCTACAGCAGGAATTGGAATACAACCTACTAAAGGCTTATTGTCACAGCTAGTAAATCTAAAAAATGCGGTCTATGTCAGGACACATTAAAAGTACAACATGCAATATAATTATGTTTTAAATATGTAAACATGCCACATAATCGTTTGGAATGCTTTTCGCTGCTTTTGGACCATCTTTTATGGATCGAGTAAGAGTTTTTTGTGTGGCATGAATAATTCAAGGAATGATGAGAGTTAGTTGGCCGAATAAAAAACTCCTGGATAAGGACCGTCGTGTGTCTATAGAGACAATAAGTGCGCAGTTTGATGTTAGTGTGGAAAACGTACACATCGACTTTCGCGCGAGGAACTAAAGACGCAGAAGATTTGCGCGATGTTTGGTCCAAAGAGTGTTCAAAAAAGATCAGAAATAAAGATGTTGTCATGATATCAGGGTGATGGTCGAGTTGATCAATTCAGATATCGCAGATCTTGACGCTTCGATAAAAGCTGGATCTACTGCTATGACCCAAAGACCAAGAGACAGAGTTCTTTGTCAAAGCATGCTGGCTCTACCAGACCCAAGAAGGCCAGACAGAGCAAATGCACCCAGAAACTTATCATGATCCGTTTTTTATAGCACATACATTATTTATGTACACTGAGTTATAATTAGGGTTATGACAACGGCATATTCTTTTCATTGTTTTGACTCGCGAGTATATATCCGACACAGACACAGTTAATCAAATGGGAATCACATCATTCCATATAAAAGCATATAAGATATGAACGGAGACCCACTCGAAAGTCAAAACAATGAAAAAAAGATAATGTTGTACTCGCCCTAGTTATCACGGGATAGACAGTCAGCAAGGAATACTATGTTGAGATTTTAAGGGAGTCCAGAAAATGATTCCATCCGAAGTGACCAGTACTCTTTAAATCGGGTAAGTGGTATTTTTTCCAGTACACAATTCCATTTTTGTCATAGACTATTTGACCAAGATCGGCATGAAGACTGTTTATCAATCCCTACAGTCCTGACTTTGTTCCTATGAACATAAGCACAAAAGAAAACCGAGGGTCTGTCGTTATGAAACAAGGAGATAAAAGAGGCTGAGCCTATCAAGCTGAAATTTTATATGGACTTTTTCTTAGGATAACGTACGACGAACTCAGTGTTATTGTATTCGTTTGATGAACAGATTTATATACATGAGTTATATACATAATATATTAATGCAAAAATGAGCAGATTTAAGTATTAATTTTGCATAAAGTATTTATTCTTTGTTAATGAGCTATAACTTTTGCTCATTTTCACGAGCTGAAAAGTTTAAGCCATATATATATATATATATATATATATATATATATATATATATATATATATATAACTTTTCAGCTCATTGACGCAGATTTAAGTATCAATTTTGCATAAATAATTATTCATGCAAAATTGATACTTAAGTCTTCGCTCATTTTTGCATTAATATTATATATATATATATATATATATATATATATAGATAGATAGATAGATATATAGATAGATATATAGATAGATAGATATAATATTATTGTATTAATATATTGTATATATATATAATATATTATTGCATTGATATATATATATATATATATATATATATATATATATATATATATATATATATAAGTGTGAGTGTGTGTGTAAGGACACTTCTAAACCTATATAATCAACGAATGTTTGGTTTCCAGAATTGAAATTTGGTATTTTATATTTAGACATGTGAAAAACTTTTCAATCGATTTTCATCTGAAATAAAAATGGCGGCTAAATAAGTCAAAATTGAAATATTGGTACGTGAAGCTCGTTGCATTTTTACATGACAGATTACTTATGTTAAGAATAAGTAGGTTGGAAAACACTTTTTAAAGATCGTGTCCAGCTGGCCTAATGGTTATTGTACTTGACCCCCTGTATTTTGGTTTTGGTGTTGAGCATTTTATTTTTTTTTTACTTATAAGAAGTGAACTGTTTAGAAACAATGTAATACTCGTATGCACATGTTTCAGTTTCTTTCAGTTTTTTTTTTTTAGTTCATAGAAATTGAACATTACGTTTAATAGACACGGTATTTGTATGTATAATAAATAAGGATTATGCATTAATTAAAATATAATATTTACTCGTATTTTTTTTTACATCTGTACTGTACCTATTTACTTTCCTTCCCACGAGAACAAAATTAGACACAAGGTCGTTTTTAAATGTGAAAGAATCCACCTCCCTATAAAGGGGCACTTTAAGTATGAGCAAAAATAAAAAAAATTGACTGAGTCTAGAAGAATTTCTTCTCCATTGATTGAGGTCAGCAAACGTGATACGAGTGTAGTATCAGAACTGATACTACACTTTTTTCTTAGCCAGATGTTGATTTTGTTAAGAGAGATTCATATATGCACGAAAGAAATAAAATTAATCAATCATAAAACACTGATAAAATAAACACTCTTTTGTTATTAATCAATTGTTTTTCAGGGTTTTATTTTGCTTTTGGGAGTCAAGGTTCGCTAATTGGACTGTTCACAAAGAGGCGATGATTTATCGGATAGGTTCGTTCTTCTTTGTTTTTTACTGTTTTGGTCGAGGTAGTGGAGTGTAGGGCTCACGCTACTCAAATTTCAGACATTGCCCACTATTCGTTCATTCGTTCGTTATTCTATCCACATATCTGTTGGACAATTTTAACGGGTTACAGCTGCCAAGGGGCGAGCCAAGAAACTTTAAAAAATAGCCGATCCCTCTGATTAACAATCAACCTCATTAGATACGATCAGTTCTTCCTCTTTTAAACAAAGTCGACAAATTTTGTCTTGTTTACTCGAAGTCGAATGCTATATGTTACCTTTGTGCTATGCGTTAATGCTATGATTTTATTTATATAAAGCTCCTCCAGCGATATTCTCCGGGAATGATTAACGAGGCCCCTGTTTTCCTTCTCCCGGGTCGGATAAACTATATTAGAATATCAATAGTTATGCATTTGTGTGTGAAAAACAAAACTTCATAGAAGAGAGTATATTAAGTAAAAATATAACAAACATAATATACGGTATTATTACGGTAACCAGTTCTAGCCAGATCATCAAAATTAAGCAACGATGAACCTGGCCAGTACCACATGTGTTACCATTTGGTAATACTAGGCGCTGTATGCATGTACTGCGCCGGGACGTAGAAATTTCCAGGTTCGTATCTGAGGTCGCGTTTTATCCACTGGCAGGGGTGCACCCTCAGTTTTCGTTAAAACATGCATCTAGGAGAAGGAAGTATTTGATGTAAAACTTGTAGTCTACTGTCTGTTTTATCTTGTGGAGCCATTACACCGTCTGATATTAGCAGTTGTATCAAAGATTGTGGTTGATTCTACACAAAGCCTTTGCCACTATAACCAATCTGCGTAGATTTCCAAGCAACTTAGTGGTGGCTGACCTCATGCGTCGAAATCGACAGAAGGGTCATCAGTAAATTTTCGAACATTGTACTAACGCGCTTGCAAGTTGTAGCATGAGTAGACTTTGATACAGAAAAATTAGTGCAATACATCCGAAATTTTGACTCAGAAGGTGTTGTGTCTGCACAAATAATTTACAAGAACACGAAAGTAAATGTATACAATAATATATTAGGAAGAACAGTTATATACAAATTTACATGTCTTCAGATATACTTCAGTTGGAGATATTCCGGCAGGTGGCGTGTTGCATGTCTTACTGGAGGTAGCATAAGCGCCTTGCCTATTTGACGGTCGTTGCCGGACTTCCCCGGTATTGGTGATTGATACCTTTATATATCTCACTCACCCGCCTATGTTAATTAGTAGTCGTCTCCACAAAAGAAGGTTTTCAATTTCGAATGAAATGCAATCGAAGAAGAATGGAGGTTATATCAGCAGACACGTTGTGAATAACATTATTTGCAATCTTCCGATTATTGTTCTTCAGTTGAGTGTAATTTTCACAGCGTTCCTGTCGATGTAACTACCGAACTTTATCAATAATCGTTCTTTTTGAACTTTGAAATCTTCAGGAAAGTTCGAACGAAATACTTTATATAATCGACGGACGTACCTTGTTCTCGTTTTGTTAACCATGACTGGGTAGAAGTCCTAATTAATTAACAAGTATATTGTAAGTGCAAAACAGCCATAGAAACAAGTGTTAAAAGGTGACGTGTGCGTATTGTAAAAAGTCATCAGTACTCGAAATCGAAACCCAACTGATAGGAAACATAAACTTGACGTATGCAAATTAAGACGCGGTCGAATTTGAGTCGAATATAAAAAGCTGGTATTTCTTTCATTGGAAGACATTTTGTTTGTTGATTCGGTATCGTTCAAACATACGGTTAATTTGCACGTCAGTTGGATAAAGAGATACGGATTTTCTACGAACGTCGAAATTCTGAATCCCCATTTTCTTTTTCACACACACACATAGACGTGATGTTGTTTGCCTCAGTCTTTTCTATAAAACTATTATTACATTACCGTTCAGAATTGTCTGGTTTATTATCTGCTTCTTTTGTTTCAGCTTGTTTGATTTGTTGGTTTAATGGTCTCTATTAATGTGATGTTTTTATACCTCATTTTAATGCAGTTTCTTATTTCAGTAGCTTCTTTCTAAGAACTGCAGGCATGTGGAAGTGTTGTCTTGCTTACTGTGTTTCTACTACCAACAGAGGTGCCTTTTTAAATCTAAGAGCAGTAACAATCTCCTGTCATTACAATAACTATATTTCGTTCTTCCTAGTGTTTTTATATGAAGCGGTTTCATGCTTTGCCTCAGGTAATATCCCTAAAATTATTCAATTATGCTCAGTTATTTTTATGTCCCCCTTTCATAATTTGTCTCTACCACAACGACAACGAACTTTCTTTTTTCCTCCATCTACCTGACACCATTCGGAATTTCCTCGTACATTGATTTGTTCGAAGAGCATCAGATCTCTAGAATACATCATAACAGTGCAATTTCACTGAAGACTACAACATGGTCGTCTCCAAGATGCGTGTCATGAAATACCTGTAATAAGGAATCATTATATGTAATCAGTCTGCCTTCATTCTATTCAATCGTCTCATGATATTCTCCATCATTCAGCTGGCAATCTATCCATCGCATTAACCCTTAGATTCCGTGTGCCTTTTAGTCTAAGTGTCACTCATTAATATATACAAAGAAGTGTTACTCATTAATATATACAAAGCCTTTCATAATATTCATCATCGTTCAACTAAAATCTATCCAACTCCTTATCGTTATTTTCGAATCGAATGATTTTTAGTTTGGAGAAATGCTGACTCATTAGTAGAAAAACGGAAAGAAAAATGGAAGCACTGGAAAGTGAAATGTTGAAAAGAGACAAGAAAGAGTCGGTTTTCGATAGAAATAGTCTCCCTAGCCTTTTGTTCGTTTTTATGCGAAAGTCGACCCGACTACACCTATGCATTTGCAAGCGGTGTGAATTACAAGTCTCAATGGCCGCCTTGTCTTTCTAGGAAGCAATTGCGCATGCGTACTGCTGTACACCACACACACTTCCGTATCAATACTTGAAACTCAATTGATATCCGTCTACTCTTTTTATGTTCATGTACGATCTTGCGTGAACAAAGTAAGTAATAATATTTCCATCACATTTCTTTTGTCTCGGCTCAGGTGTGCGGTTTTCCGCGATTATATCGACGGCTTGAGTGGCGTGCTGAAGAGCGGCTCGATTGCACTAGTGTCTAAAAATACCAAAACGCACCAAGTAGAGACTCTTCTACTTTTTATGGATAAACGTTATTTTCTACAGAACCAAGGCAAACACAAAGAAAAAAAAAACAAAGAAGAAACATATGAAACTAAAACACACATTTTTACAATACGGCCATAGATTTCAACGATGAAACTGTTATCTAAACGAACAAATGAAAACTTTTTATATTATTTATACCTCCTATATAATAAAAGAAACAGTTTTTAACACAAAATCAATTAATATTTTTTAGATTTTGTTAGATATTGTAAATAAAATACGGACGACAGATAAAAAACTTCTAGTTTTTTTGTTTTTTTACTCTTTTTCAAACAAACAAGACATTGTAAAATCTATAATATAAATCTCACGTGTCTGTTTAAATGTATGTATGTATGTATGTATGTCTACCAAAAACTTTCGACAGGGGCGACAGATTTTCACAATATCGGTATTGTTTTGCAGCCGATCCTTCGGACGACAAATATCGCAAGATTTGCTAAAAACATTAATTCCTTCGCCCTGAGCTTGGCACTTTTCTACAAGGAAGGGGTTGGTTTTTGCGCTGATATTTTCGAAAGTCATCCTCTCTTTTCGATTGAGAAGTCTTAATTTAAACATTCACCACTTCTGGTGATGGACGCAACGGCAGAAACGTCACTTTTTTCACGTTTCTTTCCTTCTTCGCAGTACGGGTTTTGAGCCTGCCTGATACTAGCATCTTTTTTTGTTGTTGTTTTTTTAGTTATTTTTCGCTCAACTCCCACCTCCAAACACCCGGGCAACGGCCGGCACCCAGTCTCGTAGCATATAAGGCGGATATTTGGAAATGTGTGTAACGGGAGCCCGCGGAGTTGAGCTTCGAGATGTCTGTTTACATTACATTTAAAGTTCTTCAGATTAAGTCACAGCATCATGAAATTACCGGAGGGAAGAAGCCATTAGTATAGAAGGCTTTCCCACTAGGAGATCTTATCAGTGAAGACATGGAATCTTGCTGCTGGTTGGATTAATCGGGAATGTGTAAGTCGATAGTAAACAAGTTCTATTAATTTAGTAAATCACATTCCATTAAAGCATTTGCAAAACAAGCACAGGGATGAAACATTGCTACGATGGGCCATTAATGTTTGGTGTTATTCATGTCTAATGTAATTGCTTATGTATACACACACACACACACATATATATATATATATATATATATATATATATATATATATATATATATATATAGGGGGGAAACATTGCTACGATGGGCCATTAATGTTTGGTGTTATTCATGTCTAATGTAATTGCTTATGTATACACACACACACACACATATATATATATATATATATATATATATATATATATATATATATATAGTGGGGATGATAAGTAGTTAAATGGATTAATCCAAATCTTATAAATACAAGACTGATAAATTAAAAAATATATCCACTTTAAATGTGGAAATTGATGAATCGCACAGGTAAGAAATTCATTTTTATACTATGAAAAGGTTACTAATTGCAATTAAGAATAGGAAATCGGATCAAATGTTTGTAACATATCTTCTTCCTAAGATTAAGGGTGGTGGTGTTTGATCAACACTGCTGGGGAGCAATGATGTAATATACTGTTTTGTTTTTAAATCCCCGAAACAGTGTTTCATGGTAAACAACGAATAATCCCTTGAAAAATTAAAAAAATGGTATTATAGTAAATTCGAGAGAGCTGATGCAGTGATTGCAAGTGATTAAATGACTTACTGACTAGATGGTTTTTTAACGAATGATAAAAAGTAATTTTTTGTATAGTTTTAAAGGTTAAAAACTTCAAAGACTATATATATATATATATATATATATATATATATATATATATATATATATTACTAGTAGACCACGCGACGTTGCCCAGTCAAAAATACGCATAAATATTATATTTTGATCCATACAGAAACTGAGACATATGCATGCGCGTATTATGTTTTTTTCTAAACAATTCACTTGTAAGTAAAACAAAACAACAACAAAAAACACAAATACTCGAGCTCAGATCGAAACTAAAACCTAAAGAGTGTGAGTTAAGTACCATTACCATTAAACCAGCTTGACACGATTTGACAAAATATTTTCAAATCTATTTATTCTTAACATAAAAGACGGTATGTTTTACGACTGCGCATGCGCAGTCCTGAAACAATAAACAAACAGATAAAACATATTCGAGGATTTCCTAAGAACTATTTTTTTTTTAATTTGACCCCTTAACAGCTCTTTTTTTTCTGCATGGCAACTGATTAGTTTTATACATTCTGAATATCCTATATACTAATCTTAATGTTTTTTAATTAATAATTCGTTTAGTGTATAGGTTGAGAAGCGTCTTCACGCACATCCTCACACACACACACACACACACACACATATATATATATATATATATATTTATGTGGAAATATATTTTCTTATAACATATACCAATCCTTATTTAAGAGGTTCAGTATAATTACAGAGCAATATAGTGAATAAATAACAACGACTATATTTCAAAGTTCATGATGTTGACCATCTTATAAGTTATTTATATAATGCAGTTGACATTTACAATTCTTGTCAGTATCTGTTTCGTAGCGCAAAATCAATCACTTAATTTTTATATCAATCAATTAAGTAAATAAGCGATCGAACAGATTTCTCACTAGTGATAATACAGTGATTTATTTAAAAGAATAAAATGCTAAAGTCTTTATCATAAATGAACATAGCTTGTTAGAAAGTAAAATCTGACAACAAAGCGAGAAGAGTTTATAGAAAAAATGAAGACAGAGAGATAAAGAGGTTGATGTACTGATAGTTTGCTTGCGCCCTCTGTCACTTTTTCTTTGTGTCCCCATAGCAAATCTCCATTTCTTAATGGTTTCCAAAACTACTGTGGATTTTCAACCACGGACAAAGTTTGCTTCATTTGTTTGAAAATCTTGTATCTATTGAAATGAATGGCTCTCGTCTTGCGGAGGCCTCATGTTTTGACAAGCTTCTGGACTTGACCTTTACTCCTGATCTTAAATGGAACACGTACATTAAATCGGTTGGCCAGGCCGCTGGAAAAATCGCGGGATCCTTGTACCGATCCAGTAGATATCTCACTGCTGATGCAT
>NC_136496.1:7790228-7792728 GCF_053919585.1 Euprymna scolopes | reverse complement strand
CTGTTTTAAACTTGGAAAAAATGTAAGAGAAACATATGAAATGCTTTAGACTGCTTTGGACCATCTTGCATGAATCGAACATCAGTTTTTGAGTGGCATAAAAGATTTCAAAAAAGGCAGAAAGCCTGTTAATGATGGTGAGAGGTGAAGGAAGAGTAAGGAAGTAATAATACCAGAGTTTATTGGCCCAATAAAGAATTACATGGATAAGGACCGTCGTGTGTCAGTAAGTGCATAGTTTTTTTATTATATTTTCACCCCAAACACGGCAAATTGCCACTTTGGTGTAGGGGGCTTGGGCAAGATCAAAGTGTAGTATCTGTTCCGGCAGATACTGCACTTAAGATAATTTGTACCAGTCAATGGAGGGGAAACCCTCTATACTGGGACAATTATTATTTTTGGTAACCAGAGTGACCCCTTTTAGGGGAGCTGGTTTTTACCTCACATTAAAAACGGCCTTGTGCCTAATTTGCTCAGTGGGGGAGCAAATAAATACCATCTGTTCCGGCAGATGCTGCACTTAAGATAATTTGTACCAGTCAATGGAGGGGAAACCCTCTATACTGGGACAATTATTATTTTTGGTAACCAGAGTGACCCCTTTTAGGGGAGCTGGTTTTTACCTCACATTAAAAACGGCCTTGTGCCTAATTTGCTCAGTGGGGGAGCAAATAAATACCATCTGTTCTTCAGATACTGCAAGCAAGACCAGATGTGGGGGCAACCCCACATACCTGACCTTTAACCAGCTCCCATTTCCCACCTCTAAGGAGCTGGTCCCCTTTTTCCCTTCCCCCTCCCTTCACTCCTCACATTAAAAATTGGCCTTGTGCCTAATTTGCTCGGTGGGGGAGCAAATAAATACCATCTGTTCTTCAGATGCTGCAAGCTATGACTAGCTATGACTAGCAAAGACCAGCTGTGGGGGCAACCCCACATGCCTGACCTTTAACCAGCTCCCATTTCCCACCTCTCGGGAGCTGGTCCCCTTTTTCCCTTCCCCCTCCCTTCACTCCTCACATTAAAAATCGGCCTTGTGCCTAATTTGCTCGGTGGGGGAGCAAATAAACACCATCTGTTCTTCAGATGTTGCACTTCATTTTCTTGTTCTCTTTCGGTGGAGGAGAAATCCTTCACGACTGAGACAATTCTTATTTTTGTACCTTTTCTCCACGTTAAAAAAACGACCCTGTTGTCTAACTCTGTCCCGTGCGGAGGCATAGTAAATAGGTACTATCAGCGGCTACAACTATTGGGGTACTATGTAGGGATTTGGGGAGCAAGATGTCGGTTCACGTTACACTTGAACTTTTGCATATCAGTACAGTTGGGGGAGCAGGGACCTGGAATGGAATTCCAGAGTCTAGCGGTTCTGGGGAAGAAACTACTGGAGTAGAAAGATATTTTACATCTAGGGATCTCTACTGTGTGGGGGTGGGATTTTGCTGCCTGTCGGGTTTGTTTACGTCGTGGGGGCACAAGTGTCTGCAGTTCGTTAGAGCATTCACCATTAAAATACTTGTAGAACAGGCAGAGGGATGCCACATTTCGTCGATGGGACAGAGGCTGAATCTTAGATGCCAATTCATGGCCTATCAGATTGGCGACTCTCTTTTGAACCTTGTCTAGGGGCGAGAGACTAGTAGCAGATGCACCAGACCAAATATGACAGCAATACTCCATACATGGGCGAATGGTGGCCTTATAGAGGTACAGGATACTTTCAGGTGTTAGTAGTTTTCTAGCACGGTAGAGAGAGCCTACCTTCTTGTGCGGAATTTGTTCCAAGGGTGCTCAGAGAAGATCAGATAGAAAGACGTTGTCATGGGCATCGGGACTGTTCCTCACTCTCCCTATAGTCCAGATATTGCTCCCTGTAACATTTGGTTTTCCCCTAAGCTAAAAATTAACCTTAGAGGCTGTCGTTAGGAGACTATTGGGTATATGAAAGATGCCGTTACGAGGATCATTGACACGCTTACACAAGAGGACTTTCATGGGGCATTCCAGAAGTTGTTGGAACGGTTCATTTCAGTCGGAGGAAATTAGTTCGAAAGAGACTAGAGTTTCATGTGTGTACTATCAATAAAAATGATTTTACAAAAAATGTCTGGAAACTTATTGAAGGCACCTCGTATAAAGCGACTGTTAAAAGACTTAGACGATGCAAAAAAGAAAAAAAAGAAAGATGATAAGAAGGATTAGAAGAAAAAAAGATGTGTACGGAAGAAGAAAATAGAAAAAATGCAAACAATGTGTAGGATGGGGAGGCGAAGAGAGGTATGACAAAGAAGATAAGTAAGAGGAATCGAAAAACAAGAAAACAGTTTAGTAAGAGGAGGAGAAAGTGAATGAACAGGAGAAGGTGAGGTAGAGGAGGAGTAAAGTGGGACAAGAGAAAGTGGATAAGAAGATGGTGGAGGAGAAGAAAATACAGGAAGAGTAGAAAAAAGCAGAAGAAAAAGATAATAGGGGAGGATAGGAAGAAGTAAGGGAG
>NC_136496.1:7722728-7787728 GCF_053919585.1 Euprymna scolopes | reverse complement strand
GTTTTACTGTCAAAATATAGCCGAGAAGATGATCTGTACACTGTTTGGTCGAAAAATTAGTGAGCGGTGAAGCTTTAAAGCAGGTTTAAATCACTAAATCTGCAACGTAACCACATATTCAGACACGGTAGTGTTTGAATAATATCAATGGAAATATACCTGAGAATCAAAAAAGGAAAAGAATATGCTGTTGTCATAGCCCTAGTTATCACAAAGTCAAAATCTTCTAGACAAATAATTTTTCCGATTTGCAGACTAAACAGGACATAAACTGAACTAATCAATATCTATATACCAGCGTCTAGACCTAGATCACGCGAAAAGAAGTGAAACTCAAGCTATAAAAAAAGAGTATGTGTGTGTGTATGTGGGTGTGGGTGTGTATGTAGAAGATAGTGTGCGTGTGTGAGAGAGAGAGAAAGAGAGAGAATAAGAGAGAGGGATTTGATGAGATACCAAAAACTAATGCCAAGATTGTTTGGGCTAGATGTGGTCCCATGTCACCTATATGTAAATTAACACCTCGCAATGCGTGGTATAGCATTCTTAACACCGTTTCTAGCCGTCACTGATCAATACAAAAAAAAAAAAAAACAGATTGGCCAGTGACGTCGAAAAATATAAAGGAATAAAACACCTTCCTTTCACGCCCCATTTTTAAGAATACACCTCACCAAAACATCTTACTGGCCCTTTCATTTTTACTTTAGATATGTTTAGAGTTTATATCTTTGAATATTTTGTAGATAAGGCTTAATTATCTGTATTTAATTCTTAGTACTATTGTTCTCATCTTCAGCGCTATTTTCACATCATTTCTGTGGATGTAACCTGAAACCTTCTTCAGTTAAATCCTGCCGAACTCGGGGATCCTTTTACGGAAATCGAGAATCCAAACATCAAATACGATTTAGTCTTGTAAAATTCACATAAGAGTTGTCTGCGAGCACCCGTGGCTTAGTAGCTTACTTACTTTTTACATGGTAGTCACAATTTATCAAGGCACGGAAGCCACTCGGGGATAAGGGTTATGGCGTGTACGGTAATTAATGGGATAATATTGTAGTAATCGTTAGTCGTTAGTAATGGAGATTTGATAAAGTGTCTTAATTAAGGGGGCGATTTATCAGGAGTTTGTTTATATTGGACTTGAAGACATCCAAGTTGTAGTCACCTGGAAAGTTTCATCTAGACGGGTATTTTTCGTAAAAGATTGGCGAGGGGGGGGAACCAGAGATTTGGAGGTCAGATGAGAACTTGCCATGGAAATAATGATAAAACAAAGAAAGGCTCGCAACGTCTCTTCTGTGGGAGAGAGGTTGCAGGGAAGAGAAAAGGGAATCCTCCACTAAGCCACGAAGTCTATTTTGCACTCTGTCAAGGCAACATAGGCTGTTTTTAGCAGCTCCTGCCAGATGTGGATGCAGTACGCCATCCTTGGACGTACTTGGCTTTTATATAGATAGAGAATTGCATCAGTAGTGAGATATCTTCTGGACGATCCCACCATTTTCCCAGCGACATTTGACACAGACTTTATGTACGTGCTCCATTTCAGATCAGGAGTAAAGGTCAAACCCAGAAGCTTATAAAACATGGGGCCTTCCCTAAACGAGTACCATCCACTTCAATTGATGCCAGATGGGGATCAGAGCGTTGATGATGTAAAGATAGGAACTTGGTTTTAGATGCATTAAAAGTAATCAGCCACCTCTTCCCTCCACTGTACCACGTGCTCAAGATCAGAGGAGAGAGAATCAGAGAGAATTTTGTCATTTACGGCCTTTGATGTGTTGCCATAGATGGTCGTGTCATCAGCATAGATGCCAACAAATGATTTAAGTATGTGTTTTGGGAGATCATTGATGTAGATCAGGAAGAGAGCTGGACCTAGGATGGACCCCTGAGGGACTCCAGCATTAATACTGTGGACCTCTGATGTCTGCACATCAACTACTACTCTTATGAGCATATCAGAGAGAAATGATTTAATGATTGAGAAAACATTTCCAGTTATACCGTAGCTGGAAATCTTGAGAAGTAGGCCTTTATGGCATACCTTATTGAAAGCCTTTGATATGTCAAGAGCAATTGTCCTAGAAAGGAAGCCTTTGTCGAGAGATTCGGTAATTCTATGAGATTTAACCGTCAGCACATCTGCTGTAGATTTAGCAGAACGGAAACCATATTGCATGTCACAAAGAAGGTTATTTCTGCTGATATGGTTTACTACTTCTTTATTTAATATGGATTGCAGCAACTTACTCATGACACACAGGAGACTTATTGGTCTGTACTGAGAGGGAGAGTACTTATCACCGAAATTCTTAAATACAAGGCAGACTGATAAGGTTCTCCAGGGTGTTGGAAAGCACTTCTCCTTCAGGCAACGCTTCTCTCTTCTTACTATTAGGTCCCATTGGACTAGGGACAGACTTCTCTTTGGACTACTGCACTGCCCGGATAAAAAAAAAACAAAAACAATTTGCATTATTTCAGTTGTTTTATAAAATTTCCACCCGCATTCTTGAAAACTTTCCGATCGGACTTATTTTGGAATACATTCTATCTAAAGAACTGTTTTACATTTTAGATCAACTCTAGAGGAGTTTCATTCAAGCTGAAATTATATGCGCGTTTTGTTTTTATATTGTTTTTTTTACATATCCAATATATTCTCATTTTTTTCTTGGCAATTTTTAACTACAATAAATAGCGGGTTCACTTAATGCCTTAACTAGCCAATTCTAGCATTGCCACAAATATAATTTGCTGATTTCTTTATGTCCTCTGATTAGAAGAATAATAAAAAATAGCATTCTTTGAATAAGGACTTTGCAAATTCTTTTTGGAGTATTCAGTCGAACAATAAATTTGATTGTAAAGTTCAACTTACAGTTTTAATTTTCTTTCTATTATAATAAGCTCTACTCTCTATCGTTTATTGAGCTTTTTTTAATTTGGTTGGGATTAAATTTTCTATATATAAATACTGTTATTTATATTAGTTTCAAATTTACTATTGCGTATATCAGGTAAACACTACATCCTTTTGTTTTCATTAATATATATATATATATATACATATATATATATATATATATATATATATATATATATATGCATGTATGTATGTATGTATGTATGTTATAAATCAATATAATGTTTTTAATTTTATTTTTTTAAATTCATGTGTAAACAAAGTTTTATTGAAATGCTTATTGGCAATTAAACATAAATATGTAAAGTTCGTGAAAATAATTACATTAATAATTACATATAGAATGATAAAACCTACACATATATTAGGATAATATATGTATGCATATGCCTGCATGTATATGTATGTATATATTTATGCATATATATGTATGAGAATAAAAACACATTATCTGTTCAATAAAAATGTCATGTGTTGGAATTTTAGGGTGGATAAAGAATGCAGAAGATGTTTTCGTTCGCCTCGAAGTCAGAATATCTCTGGAGACGCAACGTTAGTCACATGAGCGTTGATAATGTGTTCAATTTTTGACAAACAATTTTGCTGATTCGGCAAAATATTTTGCATACTTCGCTTAAGTTATTTGCACGGAGATGGAAAAAATGGATTATTCCACGAATTTTTTCTCGGATTTTTCTGCAGTGTTTGCGTTTTAAAACAGTGCACATCTACGACCACATGGTAGATAAGCACTCATCTCTAGTTATTGAAAGTAGGTATGTGTATATTTTCATACAATTACGCATACGGGATCCAGTTATAAGGTACGAAAACGATTATTATATTTTAAAACCAGCTCCTAAATATGGTAGAAATTGTGTCTATATTTACATTAATTTAATTTTACGGGAAATAAATTTTTAAAATATTCAATTTTTAAAATATGTTATTCTACATACATATAAAATTGAGTTTTTTTAGCTCAACTCTCGATATTAAAAGCCTACGTTTTTTCTGTTTCAAAATTATTAAAACTATCTTTTTAGTACATTACGTCATAAGCGAGCGAGTTCAGGAATGTTAACTGATTAACTGATTTGCATATGCTTTTTAAAAAGAAGCTTGTATTAATTAATTATTAATTTTTATGGTTATTAGATGACTGGGTTCATATTTATCAATGATTTTTAGATCGGACATAACTGCATAGAATTAAGGAATGACTTGTTAATCTCTCTCTCTCTCTCTCTCTCTCTCTCTCTCTCTCCACACACACACATACATATATATATTTATAAAGTAGCCTTGTCTCTGTGCATGAAAATTTCCTTGCAAACTCCTCTCAGATTATTTGACCTACAGACTTGAAATATAATATATAGAGTATTTGAATTTCGGAACACTTTAGATTTAGCTTTTTCGTCGGGAAAAATAGCTTTTACTGAGTCTAAATTGATACTAAAAGAGTTGAACTTGTCAGGAATAAATCGACTACTTTCTGAGCAGGTGTATATAGCCATTTTATTTTTTTATTCATATGATGATAGCTCAAACCGGGGCGATCATAGCTGAAGCGCTAAAACGAAAAAGAATTGAACGCTCAATATCTTGGTTGAAATCTGCATGAATTAAAATATTATATTTAAGCTTGTTTCGCAACCAGGAAACGCCGAGCAGCCTGCTAGTATATATATAAAAATGACTTTTCTGTATCGGTGTGTGAAACGTCTCTACAAAATTCCTCTCTGAATATTTGGTCTACAGTCTTGAAACTTGATATATAAAGAAGTTGGATGTGGCTCAATTTCGATTTTTCTTAGCTTGACATTCACAAGAGTCAGTCGAATAAAGCTTTTACTTTTGCGCATGTACGAAAAAAACATTCATTGCTTGAAGTCGATATTTTTTTCGTATTCCTTTTCCGTATGTTAATAATCACATAATAACGACACTCTAGCGCTAAAGAACGACGAAGACTGGGCTTATACACTGAATCTAGCTGATGGCACCCAATTCATATATTTTTTTTATATCTTTTGAAATCATTACCATATATTGTATATAATATGATAATCAACTGAAAATTCGCGCTTTAATAATAAATACGAAATGTGCATTAATTAAAATATAAGATTTTTATGTATTTTACGAGCGTACAATGACAAGTTGTCTGCTATTAGATTCATACAAAAGAAACAAGATGTGCCCAAGAAGCTCTTTGTCAACTAAACTCTAATTGAGCAAGATATTTGAATTTCACGTTCCTCGTTTCACCACTGAAGTTTAGACATTACTATTTTGATATAGTCTAGAATCAAAATTATTTAATGATTTTATCCATAATTAGAATAAAAATACAAGACGTAATGTTTATTAACATTATATTGATCTTGATCTTCGAAAGGGGCGATAAAATTGCACAAAACTGTTTCATTCGATCAATTGATCCAAGTCATCCTGCGAAGATCAATTTAGCATGCAATGTTTACGACTCCTCCTCTTGCGAACACTCTAGATTGTCTAAATGAATTCGCCTAAATTCGTAGTTTAATAGTTCTTTATTTCCTTCATTTACGTGGCAATTGTTTGATGACCTTGAGGTAGAGGTTCGGTAAATGAAGCTAAAGGTAAGAAATTGTCACCCTAAACTAATGATAACATAAGCATCAAACACTTAGATCAGTAGGTTTTAATATTATTTAATTATGAGTAGTAAAATGTCACGAGCAGAGCTGTTTGCCCTAGACCTGTTTGTTCTTGGAACACAATACCACATACCTGCTCTCCATCTGACAATAACATAGATTTTTCAAATCCAATATAAACAAATTATAAAATGAATTAACTTATCCCATTTCCACTACTAACGACTATCATGGTGTTGTTTCATCTGACATCATTTACTATTTTCCTCTAGTTAACACTGCACCGTGGGAAGCGGTTACTCTCTCTCTCTCTCTCTCTCTCTCTTCTACTTAAACACACACACACATACATACACACACACACATATATATATATATATATATATATATATATATATATATATATATATATATAACTATCAAACATCTACTGGAAAATTGTCGGTAGACAGATTACTGATTGTGAGGATAACACTATTGACGTCGAATCCAGCATAAAAACATGCAGCGACGAAAGAGACGATCGTTTGCAACGCGTCAAAAATCTTTCGTCTAGATCTCGACTGGAAAGCCCGTCCGTCCCATGGCGTCCCAGAACGTGGCTTCATGCGAAATGAATAATGACCTATAAAAATAAGGATCGATTGCTTTTCGTCTCCCGCCATCTTCACTTTTTTTGTTTTTTGCTTTCTCTGTCTTTCTCGTATTTGCTTTTCTTTTTCGATTTGTGTGTGTGTGTGTGTGTGTGTGTGTTTATGTGTTTGTGCAAAGGAATGCGCCTGTCTCTTAATGTAATCATGTGACGCGTCTGGCCCATTACCCGATGACGTCATAGAAAAGAATGCTATATATTTGCGTTTCCTGATTCAATCTTTACTTGGTTCATCTGCGAGCATATTGGAATTTCAGAAACATGGGGCGGGGCTGGAAAAGGAGGTAAAGGAAATAAAGAAAGAAAGCGGAGTGAGCGAGAAGAGGGGGATGGAATAAGATTAACGAGAAAGAGTGTAAAGAGAAAGCGTGAAAGAAAATAGACGGAACGCGATAAAGATAAGCAGAGAAGAAAGATGTACAAGGAGGAGAGTATCAGAAGATGAAGAGAAAAAGAAGGAAAAAGAAAGTGAGGAATAGAAAGACGGCGAAAAGGGTTAACGCCTTAAGAGAGTGAGTGGGCGATAATCAAAAACAAAAGGAAAAGAAAGAGGTATGTAACATTGTGCATATCAGCGATTCGGGAAGTATCAGCAGCAGCAAAAGATTGCTGGCTGCGAAGAGATTCCCAGCAGCAGCAGTAGCCAAAAAAGGCATATCCAAATTAAGAAACGGAAACGTGCGCGAGAAGAGAAAGGGAATAAAGAGAAAAATTGCTGCACATGTTCGAGCAAAAGAAAAGCGAGCGTCGAAGGAAATGGACGTGTAAAGCGAATTCGAAAAATAGCTGGCTGTGCCCGGCGTGGGGTCGGATAGGAAAGTATACACTGGACGAGAGGGATGATGGTGATAGACATTTAAGTGGTGCCGAAATACGGTAATGAAAATGGTTTGTAAAAAAAAAAAATTGCCGACCCGCATTTTTATTTTTATTTTTATGAATTACTAAAGCGTAACGCCACGTAAAGTAATGGGCACGTTACAGGTGAAACTGAGAGGGAAAATAGCAGAGAAGAAGAAGAGGAAGAAGACGAAGAGAAAGTATAAAATGAGAAAGGGGGAAGAAAGGGGATGGGGATTAGAAACTTTATGGAAAATAGAGAAAGAGAGAAGGTGAAGAAAAATACACGAAGGGAAAATGAAAAAAAAAGGAAAAAGTGATGAAAACTAAAAAGCATACGAAGAAAGTTAAACGTCTTATCGGTTGACACATTGTGAGAATAAAACGTAAGATGAGAACAGTATTCTAAAAACCAGAAATAATGCTAAATGTCACAAAAAATAGAAATAATGCGATACGTCACAAAAACAGAAATAATGCGAAATGTCGCAAAATAGAAATAATGCGAAAGGTTACGAGAACAGAAATAATGCAAAATGTCAAAAAAACAGAAATAATGCAGTATGTTACAAAAACAGAAAATGCGAAATGTCAAAAAATAGAAATAATGCGAAATGTCACACAAACAGAAATAATGCGAAATGTCACACAAACAGAAATAATGCGAAATGTCACAAAAAATAGAACTTATGCGATATGTCACAAAATAGAAATAATGCGAAATGTCACACAAATAATGCGAAATGTCACACAAAAAACAGAACTTATGCGATATGTCACAAAAACAGAACTAATGCGATATGTCACAAAACAGAAATAATTCGAAATGTAACATAAAACAGAAATAATGCGAAATTTCACAAAACAGAAATAATGCGATATGTCAACAAAACAGAAATAATGAGAAATGTCACGATTGATTTTAAAACAACAATGTCTATTCGTTTTTATATTTTAAATTTAGGCGTAACAGAGTAAGTAAAATTGTATTTCACATTAAAGCTTGACAGACCAATTAATATGGTATTCAAAGCAACACGTAACTATCCAATGAAAATGATATTTCGAACCATAATATAACAGACTAATAAAAATGGTACTTTGAATCAAGACGTAACACACCAATGGCAATGATATTTCGAACTGAGGCATGGCGGATCAATAAGAATGCTTGACAGGAAAATCGTCCGATAGATCGAACAACTCGTATAAATCTAAAGATTTATGAGGGTTTGCGAACATTCCAATCCTTTTAAAACAAAATTCATTGGTGCAATTGAAACAACTGACTTTTGTGTTTAAATATTGAATTTCGGTTTATCCCCGACTTACGTTTGCGAGGCTGCTGTACGCTAGATCTTCCAATATTCCTTCAAGTAACAGTATTTAAAAAAGTTTATTGCTGTTTTTTTTTATTCGTCGTAATGTTTAGAGCGATACATTCTACTGTCTTTCTGCACTTTTCTTATAAAGTCAGACCCCCGCCTCGAATGGCTTGTTTGTATTGTGCCTAGAAAATCATTCTCAGTTCAATTATAGAAGTGACAAAGGACTGAATTTTTTTTCTTGAATGGTCAGGCACGAATACTACTACTACTACTACTACTACTACTACTACTACTACTATTATTTTTAATTTCCTTCAATCATGACAGACTATGGATACCCACTGTAAGGGTGCCTGCGGGTGGCAGTTTTGTGGGAAGAGTTGCGCATACATGAATCACACGTCTCCTGAGTCAGTGTTGTTAAATATCGGTAGCAAGTGAATGACTGGAAACAATGCTGAAATAGGCGGAGAACACAGGCAGCGCCTAGAATTCCCCAAATGGTCACCCATATGGTACTAACCTGGCTCAATATTGCTTAACTCCGGTGATCCAACGAGAACCGGTGAGTCAAGGTATTATTATTATTATTATTATTATTATTATTATTATCATTATTATTATTATTATTACCATTAATATTATTATTACTATTATTATTATTATTATTATTATCATTATTATTATTATTATTATTATTATTATTATCATTATTATTATTATTATCATTATTATTATTATTATTATTATCATTATTATTATTATTATTATCATTATTATTATCATTATTATTATTATTATTATCATTATTATTATTATTATTATTATTATCATTATTATTATTATCATTATTATTATTATTATCATTATTATTATTAATATTAATTATTATTATTATTATTAATATTAATTATTATTATTATTATTATTATTATTATTATTATTATTATTATTATTATTATTGGCTCACATGAAGCTTTCACACAAGTCAACAAACGATCTGATTGGAAACCTGTGGTGTTCTCCGGAAGCTGAGTGACAACAAGTCTCCCCAGACGTTCAGCTCTCTCCACCTCCTTCGATAGCATTTGCAAATAAATTTGCATCATCGCAACAACCGCTTACCATTGATTTCTCGCTGGCAGTGACCATTGGTTATACTGGAATTTGAGTGGCACTAAGCCTCCCCAAGAGATTATTATTATTATTATTATTATTATTATTATTATTATTATTATTATTATTAGTAGTAGTAGTAGTAGTAGTAGTAGTAGTAGTATCATCATTATTATTATTATTATTATTATTATCATTATCATTATCATCATTATTATTATTATCATCATCATTATCATTATCATTATCATTATTATTATCATCATCATTATTATTATTATTATTATTATTATTATTATTATTATTATTATTATTATTGATAATCTCGAAAGAAACAGAGTGGAATAAATTTGACTCAAGACACACTTCATTAACAAAATTTGATCAACGCCTTTTCCTGGCTGTCCTTTTATCTATCGGGTATCACATTCTATAACGGCACTTGGTTTGAACTCTGACCTCGCAATTTTGTTACTATGGTAACCGATCAGGTTTGGCAGCATTACCAAATTGACTTTCTTTAGCTTTCAAAATCCGGCAGTGACGTATTAGTTTTCGTCGTGACCTGGATTTTTCAAGCGCACAGAGTTGTCAAATATAAGAAGAGGAAGATTACAATGTTTTGGACATGAATGGAAAAACAATATAAAGATTCCCTTCCCTAAACATTACTGAGCCTTATACCTTGCTGAAATGATAGAACTCGACCCTCTTCATTCCAGCTGGATGACAGTGACAAATGATAAGATTGCCAATTGAAATTTTAACGATGAATGAGATGAAAATTCGTTTTGTTACACTTTGTAACAACTACTGTGATGAACATCGTTACATGCTCGTAACCCAACAACTGCCCTTGATGGTATATGGCTCCATGTAGCATACACAGGTTACTAGTACTTTTTCACTTTACGGACCCTGCTAAAATAATAGGAGTACTAGCGGGCATTGTGGAAATTCCACAAGGGATTCATTCATATGTAATATGTTGATGTTGACATTCTGTAGATGTTCAGTTTAAATAGAGACGTTCTGATATTATTGTAGCGCTTTTGTTAAACCTGCAAAAGTATTTATTTAAGCTAGCTGAGACGCCTGGCGTAGCCCGGTCGTAAAGTACGCTTAAATATAATATTTTAAATCTAGCAAATTTCGTATATATAAAGTTAATGTTCTATATATTTTTATATATTATAAAGTTGCAATTTCAAAAATAAAAAAAAATATATCCATATGCCTTGAGTGAATCAGCTTCAATGGAAACCGAACCAAATACGATATATATATATATATATATATATATATATGTGTGTGTGTGTGTGTGTGTGTGTGTGTGTGTGTGTGTGTGTGTGTGTATGTCCATCGGGTAATATAATACGAATTCAAACACTAAGCAAAAAAAAACAATATTAAAATGAACACGCATAAATATAGGAATAAAATTATATAAAATTATATGATAATTGAAAAAAAAAACAAGTAGGAAAAACAAGGAAAATTAAAACAAAAATAAATAATTAATAAATAAAAAATACAAATACGGAAGTACGGATTAAAATGGAAAACTATCTTTACATAACACCAAAAGATGGAGGAAGTGAGGAAGCATGGCTGTGAAAATCTTTTTACCCGAATACGATGTTCAGCATGTTAAAAATATACCATTTGTTGTAAAAATCTTATGAATAAACATCTGAAGAAGTTGATGGGGACAGAATATTTTTACGGAAACATAAATCGTAAAATTGCCATATATTGTATACTTTAAACTAATATTTTGTTTATTTAAAAAAAATACAGATACGCACGCGGTTGTCTTTCTAATCTCATATTTCGAATTCCGTTTCCTCCGTGCTTCTAAAAAGTGGATTACTACCAAACTACCCATATGCGCTTAGACGGCGCCCCCACTGAATTGACAATACACACTCTGTACTTCGACCAACAAACTCTGCCAAACGACATCATGGCACGTAAGAAAAAAAAATATACATTGTATTGTTCAAAAAAAATCCTGATGAAGGCTTATAAGCCGAAAATTTGAAACTTTAAACTAATATTTTGTTTATTTAAAAAAAATACAGATACGCACGCGGTTGTCTTTCTAATCTCATATATATATATATATATATATATATATATATATATATATATATATATATATATATATATATATAACTACTTCATTTATTCACATAAATTTAATATATGAAAGTATAGATTTATGCGTAAACTTTAAGTATTTACTCCAAAAGTGCTCAATACGTAGGTAGAGCTAGTTAGTAATTCATAAAATATATATGGCGACTAAGCATATTAGTCGCCATATATATTTTATAAATTACTATATATATATATATATATATATATATATATATATATATATATTATTTATTATTTTAGATAAAGATAAATCATTGGTATTATTTAGGTTAATCGGACCACTGTTTTCATCTTTAGTGTAATTATACCATGATTTCGGCCGATGTGACTTCTGAGTGACTCCCGACCTTATTTAAGTGTATATTGTCAATCTGTGTTTTTTTTTTCCTGTCCTTCTCTGAAATCCACACGAACCAGTGTCATAAAAAGATAAGATACCAAGTAAAAATATAGTTAAAAGTGACACTTTTCGCGAGAGTGTAGGTTCGATCCCCGGTGCAGGCGATATGTGGCGACAGTTAAGCATTCTAACAAGTCATGACGGAAGAAAAAAGAGTTTGCTACCGTAGTACATTAAGATAAATGTTTCCGATTAAAATTATGGTCAGATTTTCGAATTCGACAGAGGGATCAACGAGTCCGTCAAGATGCGCTTGGAAGGCATATCGGCCGAAACTTTGTGAAAATAACTTCCCGTATGAAAATAATAGTTCAAATAATCGAAATAATTTCTAAATAACGTACAAATTTTAATACTATAACAACGTATGCTTTACACCGCGATTATGTTAGGTTTCGTAATATCTACTAATGATAGAACTTTTATACAGTAACGCCACTTCCCTTTCGAACACATATAACAATTAAGGAAACATTAGTAAAAAATGGTATGTTAAATGACCGCTTATCTATGAATGGATCTTGCGGTTCCCTCAGGGAACAATTTTTTGAGTGGCAAATGGATAACATTTACAGATATTTTTTTTTTGGGGGGGGGGAGATTTCTCCGGATAAGATCTGACGATATTTTGATTAAATATATGAACAAAACATCCTGGTAATTATGGATTTTCTGCTAGTTGTTTGTTTCCATGCGGGGCAATTGGAAAAATTTACATTTAATTTGATTTTTCGGAGGAGAAATATGAATAAAGACTTGGCTGATTATGGTATATATATATATATATATATATATATATATATATATATATATATATATATATATATATATATATATATATATCAAATTATAGTGATTCAATGAAAATAAAAACCTTTATTCAAATCAAGGATTTTTTTATTATTCCAAGTAAGACAAAGAAGACTTTCGAAATTTTATCTCCTTATCCTATAGGGTTTCGATGACTACCATCTCTTGAGAGGAGAAAATATTAGCAAATAGATATAACGGTATTCACCCTATTTGCTAAAGTCAGTTAGACATAGAATAGCATAATCAAAAATTGATTAAAATAGAAGTCACAAAGCAGTGGAAATTGGAGAAAAGGATATAAAGGTTTAGTTCTAAATTGCACGGTAAAATCCGAGGTAACTGTCCTTTAAAGCAGTGAGGTAATGAGATCCAAGATGGGATAATACGTAGAATATTACGACCAGTAATATTTTGTAAATCTTATAATCACAGGTTTCCATAATAGCTGATTCTTGGATAAATCGATTCGGAAGTATATATATATATATATATATATATATATATATATATATATATATATATATATATATATATATATATATAATGTGTCTGTCTGCGCCATAATTTTTTTTTTGTGTATTAATATTCATATTAAACCCCCCAGTTTTCTATTCATGTAAAAAGAAAATACAACTTTGCTATATATGGGTCCTGGAATTGCATTCACTAGCAAAAGATCTAGCTAATTTGCATAGTTTTAAAAAATATTAATTTTAATACATTCCCTATTAGGTTTTTTCGTTTTTTTTTATGGGATGGTCAACTTTAATTAAGTAATTATATTCATGCAGCTATTCTACATAGTTTTTACTTGCGTAACATTTGCGTAAACACAAACCATTTTCTATGTAAATTTATGTATGCGTATACGTATTTGTTTTAAAAATTGTGCCTACCAAACACCTTTGTAAGTTTTTGATCCAAAAGTAATGGAACTTATTATATAGGGTATTCAATCCTCTGCTAAACTTTGTATATGTGTTTAGTTCGGGAAAATCTGTACAAAAGTGACAATCAAAGAAATGAAATTTGCCAGGTGAAGGTCGAATAGCGGCATTACGGAATATGCATGCTTAACGTAATAGCTATTGATTCATGTTTTTTTTTTATTTTTAGCCTTGTACTACAAATATCTTTATAGCTCTAGCATTAACGTCAAATGAAAAAAATCGTAAGCTAAGCGTTTTGGTTTCGATTCCCGGTGGTGGCGCTCGAGTCAATTTTTAAACCTTTTGAAAGCATTACCATATATTTGGTTCAATATAATATAATAATAAATAGAAACAACCTGGGCAATGCCTGGCGCCGTGCTAGTATATATATATATATATATATATATATATATATATATATATATATATATATATATATATATATATATAATGTTTATTTGAAATTGACGGTATGGCCATTTCAGAGCTGATTATGCCAGCCTGACGAAAAATTGTAAATCTTGTTATTGATAATCCTGAATTTCACTCAATCACTAAATGGATCGGCATGTTAAACCATTTATTGCGTCCTTTAATGATGCAACTGCTGAATCCTACCCCTAAAATTTATTACTTTATTCCATGACATGGAAGGCCAAACGAATCACCTATAGTCTAACTCCACTGTTTCCACCAGCTATGCATGCAGTCAGTTGATTGTCACGTTTCCATGTAGAAAAGGTTAGACGGAACCTTTACATCAATCATTAAGGATAGACAACTAACGAAACACACACACCAAATCAACTTTATAGCAGCATTATGAATTGGAAGATGCTGTATAAACCGTTCATACACATAGATACACACGTGCTTCTGATTGTTTCTAAACCCTATAATGGGTCCCTATTTTCCTATCTCCCCACGAGAGCAGATGGTTTATAATGTATATACATGAGGAACGTTTAAAAAGTAATTCCTCCTATTTTTCTATTACGCCCAAATGGATCAGAGAAGTTTGAAATTACACCGTTATGATGATTGACCTTATGAATTCATGACCTGACCCTTCCATCTCTCTGTTGCAAATATTGGTTGAGTGGCAGTAAGAAAACAACTCCTGTCATGGACGTGCGTTAGAAACAGAGACGCATTTGTTTACAATAGAATAAGTTATGATTATAATAATTTTTTTTTTTTTTTTTACATTTTCACCCCAAACAAGGCACATTGGTCACTTTGGTGTAGGGGGCTACTATCAGGGGAAACATCTACTGGGGTACTATGTAGGGATTAGGGCAGCGAGATGTTGGTTCACGTTGCACTTGAACTTATGCATGTCAGTACAGTTGGGGAAGCAGTGACCTGGAATGGAATTCCAAAGTCTAGCTGTTCTGGGGAAGAAACTACTGGAGTAGAAAGATCTTTTACATCTAGGGATCTCTACGGTGTATTATTATTATTATCTTTATTATTGCTATTATTTCGTCTAAGCATGCGTCTATACATAATTTTAATTGAAGTCGCTTACGTTTTAGCTCCTTTTTATCTAGGGATAGCTAAATAATGATTATGGCTTGAGCACTGAATATTTCAGTTTCGATTCGTGCTAATGCAACCGGGGTCATTTTTTAAAACTTTTGAAATCATTAATATATATATATATATATATATATATATATATATATAATATATTATATAGAGTTAAGGGCAAAATAGATTCATTGATTGATATAATTAAATGATTGATTTTGTGCTATGAAACAGGATCTGTCAAGAATTGTAAGTGTCAACTAAATTAAAGAAATACATTGTAAGATGGTTAACATCATGTAATTTTGAATATAGACTTTTGTCATTCGGTTGTAGGTTCGATCCACGGCTGGGAAAAAGGTGTATGTCTAGCCGCACTTATTAGTTGTGATACAATGAAAACAGTACTGTATGTGTATGACAGATCATATATATATATATATATATGTATATATATATATATATGTATATATATATATATATATATATATATATATATATATATATAGAGAGAGAGAGAGAGAGAGAGAGAGAGAGAGAGAGATGTTATTTGTTTTTGCGATACGTTTTGAATGAATTCAATAATTTACGAAAGTGCATTTTTTACTTAAATGGCAGTTTGGAATAATTTTCTAATTTGGTATCCTCATAAAGGAAGCGGCATATATATATATATATATATATATATATATATATATCGTTTTCAAAATATAATTATCCACTGGCACTTGTTTCGTCGTTTACGACTCATCAGAGCGGCTGGATCTAGCGAGATATATTGGGAAAAATATAATAATCAACAGAGACTTATATGTGTAAGAAATATGAAATCGGCCTAAATTCAAATATCATATTAAATCGTATTTTACGACCGGGCAACGCCGGGTCGCCTACTAATACAAGAGTGTGTGTGTATGTCTGTGTCTTACTGTCACTGTATTTTCATTTGTGCCAGAAAATGTGACATTTATCGTGGTTTTAACCTTCAACATTTTTAGTAGCATCAGATCCCTTAAATAATGCTTGCATGCATTCTTCGCTATTAGCTTGTTGTTAGCGATGTGCGTCTGACACACCCGTCATCGGCACCCGATCAGCCGTCGATTGTATATCTAGGTTTATCTAACACCCCCAATTAGTAAGGAAACACCCAAAAGGAACTTGATAGCAATCTTAACATTTAGACGGTTCCTATTTATAGGCCAAACTGGATGTGCTCCCACTCGAGCGGAAGATATTATACCTATCTTGTCAGCAATTATGTAAACCATTCGTTTCTCAGTTACCAGGAGCGGTTCTATTCTGTATATACGTCCATTAAATCTACGCGTTTATCGATGAGGAGGTTATAAGAACTTTCAGAGTTAAAAATAAAAATAAATATTTTTTTTTATGATTTAAGCATGAAAGGTTTTTACTATTTATGCACGGCAAAGGCACGGCAGTCCAAATATCCTCTGTTGATTCCGTATTCGCGTTATATTTAGGAACGTCACTCGAGCAACCTGGAATTCTTATGTTAACAGAAACCGAATTTTTATTAAGGCGAACTGGCATACTGTGTAAAAGCAATATCAGAAGGGCCATTTGTCGTGCCTTTGTCGTACATAAATATTAACTTATACTTCAGGATTCAAATGTCGTTTCTAGCGATCTATATTATATTTTTCTTAATTTTTCTGTTTGTCTGTTTGGCTTTTCTCTGTAACTACTGGGTCGATTTATCTGAAAATGCTGTATGGATTTTGTTATAAGAAGAAGCGAACTAGGTATTATGTTATCCATTCGATGCACAGTTAGATATCAATATGGATTAATCAACACAATACTGCATTTAATCTCGTGTGTGGCATAAAGCAATCATGTAATGTTTGCCCTTTTATGACGGCCTAATAAGTTAATTATTTGTCCACCGACTTAGACGGACTTGGACCTTAGAATTCACCCTCGTCCGTTCGTTCCCCAAATTCTCAATAACTTTCATTACATTTTTCTGAAATTTTGCATGAAGTTAAAACTTCCGAAGGGTTAAACTGGGACATTCTCGGATTTTTTATAAAATTTCTGGTTGCGTCTCCAGGAGGTCAAAAGGAGTTCAAATGACCAAAAATAGCACTTTTGGAGACATAGAATCTTTTCCGACCATTAAATTTTGCTGAAAATTACCCAAAAGCAAGATCAGATGAATATACATCTGGATGGTTGGTTGGTTGTTTTTGTTTTACGGCATATCAACCCTTTTCGGGTTATTTAATGCCGAATCCAAAGATTTTGAAGAAATTTTTTTTTAATAGAATATATTTGTTGTTTTCAAGTCGATTTCTATTTAATCCATAGTTGGGACCCTAGCAGGTACTACCACTCCGGGTCAGAGTGGACCTGGGAGCAATGGTAATTAGAGGGTTGCTCCACACTCCCCAAGGCCCAGAAGCTGGGGCATCACCACTGGATATAGTTTAAGGTCATATCCAGTACCCCCATTGAGGGACTTTTAGCCTCTGCGGGGGGGGGCAGTCGGCGTATTCTAATGCCCCACCGACAGGGCCGTACATCTGGAAACGTAATATTTAACCTTGGAAAAATTCTGGTTGCATCCCCATGGAGTCAAAATGGCCAAAAATAACACTTTTCGGGACATATAATCTTTTCTGACCATTAGAAAAATTACATTGAAAATTACCCAAATGCAAAACCACATGGATATACATCTGGAAACATAATATTCGAACCTGGAAAAAATTCTGTGTCTTGAGACTCAGGGTGTTTAAGGAGTGAAAAACACACTTTTGGGGTCTAATTTTTATTTTTCCCCTAAAATTCAAGGCATCGGTCGGGGGACCATTTCGTTTTTGGCTTGTTAATACATTTTTTGGTGAAGCAAAACATGGGAAATAAATTAATTCAAAGGCAATTACCTTTTTTAATCAAATACAGGTTCGTTACCAGCAATAACACCACAAAATAGTTACGTACCTGCAACGAAAAGACAAGGCATGAAATGATTAAAAATATGAATAGACAACATATAGTATTCATTAATCACAGGAAAATATAATTTGAAAATGTAAATTTGTTCAATCGAGATTTTGTTTTTAAAATAACAGAATAATAAAAGAATGTTTTTTCTATTGAATTAACATACAAAAGAAATAGACGCGGTTCATTTGGTAAACGTTCATATTGAGAAACACTTTGTACAATTAAATATTGTAAGACATAACTAGAAAACAATACTGTAATTAAAATAGAAATCTTTGTAGTGAATCAAATAAAATATTTTTGACACAGAGAAGAGAATAAAAATATTTCATTACCTCAATAATGTTCATTACTATTTGTTAGAATTCCATTTGACTTAACCTACGATGTGAATTATATCGAGTATTCAAAAAGAGGATGAAGGGGTTTAAACTTAAATAGATTCTTTATTTTTGATTATATCGTTCTATAATTTTAACACAATCAGACTAAGACACTTGGATTTTTTTTTAATACCAAATCCAAACAATATGTATTTATGAATAATGTTTTCCTCAATTCTTGCATAGTTTCGGGTTTGATGTTTCGAGGTGTGCCAGCTCGCGGAATGAAATAAGGAAGTTAAATCGCAATCCAGAGATTCTGCAATCTGTAATGAATAATGTTTCAGAAAGAACACAAATATGCGAAGCTAAAAATCGGAAACATTTAAAAGATAGTTCTCTTCATAAATACAGACTATCTACATTTTGCATTAAAAAAAATGTCAATATCTTAGTCAGATTGTGTAAAAATCACAGAAAGGTATCATTAAAAATAAAAGAATCCATTTAAATTAAAAACCCTCCAGTGAGTTTTGGATACCCTGTGCTAACCGTTAAGTTATGAGAAAAACAACAGCAAACAAATGAATTTAAATTATAGTTACTTAATGAAAACACATGCTACCTATAAAATCATCCATACAGAGTTGTATTCCCATATGAATAATGATGTCTGCCAATGGAAAATGGGCAATTAATACATATAAAGCCATCAACGTATGTCGAATATGTTCTTGGAAATTTGATAATAAAATAGTGTGGCACAATGAATATAAGGTAAATAAGCGACACAATAGATTCACATGGATGGAAGCGTAAACAGTATGTAAAGACAGGGAACCCCGGGACGAAAGATCAAGAGAGAAGACGCGAGCAGCTTTACGCTTTTGCAAGAAACATTAAAGCTTTGCTACTCTCGATGAGGTGGGTAAACAGCTGCAATCGAATACCTTAAGGAATAGCTAGGACTGATGAAGAAGACTTTATGCAGATCTGATAATTTTGAGACTAGATACAACAACAACAACAACAACAATATCATCAATATTTTAGTGTAAGATCTACCTCTGTATTGCTCGTTAAAGTTGTACCTGTTTTCTTTTTCAGTCTTGTCCGAACAAACAACAGTCAACAAAGTGGCTTTAACATGAACTAAAAAAATCAACATCAAGCAAGTAAGAGCTACAGCAGCTCTCCTTACGTCCAACACCTCTTCACCGTGGTAGGGAGAATGGCAACGTTATTTTCAAAGAGCTACCTAACTAACAGGGCTCTAGCTAAAACCCATGATGGCCTTGCTATTATAAACCGCTGTCCTTGGATTGTCTCGTCGCTGCATACAACAAACACGAGTATGTCGGGTTCAAAACGTCAAATCAATTGAATGAGAATTGCATTTTGGAATCTGTTGCGTTTTATGCTTTTTCTGTATCAAATTTATCCAATCTCGCATGCAGCCGCGAAGCCTTGCTGCTCTTAGTGATGTCTTTTTCAGATTCAAATTGTGTATATATTCAATTATTTATTCACGTTGTTTAGTTTAGTTGTTTTGTTTTAAGGGGTAGCAATATTTTCAGATTATTTAATGCTGAATCCGGTCATTTTGGCACAAGTTTTTGTTTTGTTCCAAGTTAAAATATTCAATCACTGTATTTTATTCGGCTTTCTTTGTGGAAAATAGTTGTTTTTGTTTTGGACTTTGAAGAACATGATTTTGAGTTGCAAAGATATAATTTTGAGTACATTTTGTATCGTCAGGCAGCATGATCTAGTAATATAATATAATATAATTTAATATAATATAATATATATAATATAATATATATATAATATAATATACATAATATATATAATACAATATAATATATATAATATAATATTGTATATAAAATATAATATAATTTATATAATATAATATAATATATATAGTATAATATATATATAATATTATATAATATATATAATATAATATGATATATATAATATAACATAATATATACAATATAATATATATAATATAACATAATATATATAATATAATATATATAATATAATATATATAATATAATATAATATAATACATATAATATAATATAATATATATAATACAATATAATATATATAATATAATATAATATATATAATATAATATAATATATATAATATAATATATTATATATAATATAATATATATAATATAATATAATAGTAATACAAGAATTAGTACCGCGGCGCGTATTACTATTTTGAATAGCACTATACTTGGAATAAGGCTCCGCTGTAATACAGGTAAATACTAACTGTGATATTTTAAAACAAAGTAAAGAAATCTTCACGTGAGACAAAATATTGTTTTCAGTAGAAAGACATATTTCTACAAATGTCATAAGTAAGGGGTAAGATATTTTCACGGGGTTCGAAGAATCACATCTGAGATCAAATTGCAATCTGGTCCCTTCTCTTGCAAGTAATGAGATTTGAAAGGTCTCGCGTGAACCTGCTAGAAGTTTTGAATTAGAATAATCAGTTGCATCGAGGCACCTTCTTACATTGCTAACTTTTCTCATCTTTCGCAGCATGCACGCACGAAATGGCACAAAAATATACGTCTTAATTACGCATTTTTCCCTCGTGCGTGTGAGTATGCGAGCAATAAAGAATCGCATGAAACTGGGGTGGCGTCTGGTATTACACATACATGCATTATTCTCCCTGTTCTGTTAATTGCATATTTCAGCAGGTGCATATCTAAACTTTCGGCTGACACGTACCCGAGAATATATCTAATTATCGTATATGTTTCCAAATTGCTAAGTGGTGTACTATAGTGGTTGCAGTTGCGTACTGTTATTGCAGCGTTCCGGGCTCGAGTTTTGCCGTGGCTAATGGATAAAGTTCACTAATAATTTTGGTTATTTCTATGCATTCGTATTTTCTCCCTTTATCTACGCATCTATATATTAATACGATAGCGTGTGTGTTATTTTTTGTGTCACGCTTGCATCCGGACTATTTAATTGTTATGTACTTCGATTTCTTGTAATAAATAATTTTACTAAGAATTCTTCATACGCTTTGGTTTCGGTTATAACTGATGGCACTCAAGTAATCTATTTTTTTATAAATAATTTTATCAAGAATTCTTCATGAGTTTTGGTTTCGGTCTCGATTATGGCTGAAAGAAAACAAGTTATATATATATATATATATATATATATATATATATATATATATATATACACACACACTTTTTTCCATAAGTCTTTATTTCGGTTTCGATTAAAGCTATTGCGTCCAAGTCATATGGATGCATTTTATTTTTGAAAGCGCAGCTTTATAGTATATAAAAATCTATAGGACATTAATTCTGTAATAATATATACGAAATCTGCAAGAATTAAAATATCATATTTAAGCGTACTTTACCACCTGGCTTTGCCGGGCGTTCGTACTAGCTTAGATAAATATTTTTTGCAGTTTTAACAAAAAAGCTACAATAATACCAGAGCGTCTCCATTTACGCTGAATATCTACAAAATGCCAACATTAATATATGACATACTAGCGGGGGTACCCGGCGTTGCCCGGGTGTTTGGGGAGAGTGTAAGCGAAATAATAAGCCTGTATTAATATAAAAAAACAGAAAAACGATGTTAAAGTTCTTTTAAAATCGGCAAACCCAAACAAAAGGAAACAGTGAACAAACGTAAAACTTCTTTAGAAAAGAAATCGGAAAAACAAAAAGCAAAAACCAGAAAAACAGCGAAAAGCGAAAAAAATGTAATAAGTAACCCTTTGATTTGGTTAATTCCAGTTTTTTAAGCAACTGCTAAGTAAAGAAAACTCAAACTGGTGTTCCTTCGTAACTGTCTTTGTGAACGATCCGACAACGGTGTTAAGTAGTCGCGGGAGAAGGAGAAATTTATTAGAGAGAAAAGATTTTACCACTTACATTGATTTTAACAGATTTTGGCCGTGAACTCTCAGCAGAAAAAATATAGGGATCTAAGATTATTGAGGAAGTGGAGATGTAATAGGCCTATAACACACCTCAGATATTGTGCTGCACTTTGTGCATAACACATTTGCATGAAATGTCTTGATTTTTAATCCTATTAAGGTCAAAATCACACGGAAAAAATGAGTTCATTTTATATAGAGATAGAATAGAGAAGATGACTGAGTCCCCAGTGTAATTTCTACAGGGGCCGCTAATTAAATAGTATTATATGCCGCATAATCTCTCTCTCTCTCTCTCTCTCTCTCTCTCTCTCTCTATATATATATATATATATATATATATATATATATATATATATATATATATATATATACCTACAACCTTATTGGTAGTTTGTTACAAATATGCTTAAAATAATCAGGCGAAACTGAACAAAATATATTGTATCGTCGGTGGAGTGAAGATTGTAGATGAAGCAAACAACAAAAAAAACAACAACTGTGCAGATTTTAAGGTTGAGCATCCGAGTATTGACTGTGTTTAATTTTTTCATCTCTTACGTTTTGAAGTGTGAAATTCGTTCAATATGTTAATAATAATTATCTTTCAGATTAGAAAAAGTATATATCTATATATATTTTCATGTTTTTTTTTGCGATTTCTAGTCGACTTAAAAAGCTGGTGGCGAATGAAGGTGCCTGTATTAAATGTTAAATATAGCCCATGCATTATAGTTTTTTTTTTTTTCATTTTCATTAATTTTATAAATTATATTTCGAAAATAAATTTTATGTATTTTCAAATAATGAGTTGCTTCTCAAGCACCTTGCAAATACATTGTGAAACGATAAAATTTTCGCTCTGGAAAGACAACATGAATACATTTCCGTTTGATTGAAAACAGGTTTGTTTTTTGTTACATACTATCTACTAGTTGCCCAACAAGTAAATACAACTCGCTAATGAAAAATAAATAAATAAAGCCTTATAGATCTTATATTTAAAGGCAATAAAATCGTGCTCCAAAATTTGACAGAGTGTCGATTGGGGAGTAACAATTTCTGCCATTATAAAAAAATTTGCCATGTTGACGAACGGTGATATCCAGAAACAGGCGTTCATGGATAACATTTGTGCAGGTAAAAATATTTGTAAAATATTTAACTAAAAATATGTAAATATTAAATAAATCAAAGTCATAATAACACGTGAAAAAATAATAACTAAAAGGAGGCGACCCAAACAAAATAAAGGGCAGGTAACTCCCTCGTTACTTCCGTAAGCGAAACAATCAAATCAACAGACTCGTTAATAAAAAAATAAATAAAAAATAAACGAATAGATCTTTTTACGTTGTTGTAAATTTTCCCTATGGTCCACATTCTGTAAATGTTTACAGAATTCAAGCGCATTCTATTTTGCTTATAGACTGGAACCTTTTCTTCAATTATGGTCAGAGAGCATATCTACCGCCCTTTGTTTACATTTCACGCAACAGTGTTTCTCTGTATTTCGATCCCTCTACATCTTCTTTCACCTCATCCTTCTACAAGTGCACTACTGGGGCGCATTTGTCGTCTTCTTACAGGTAAAAGTCAAGGTAACCCGACCTTTGCGCAGCTAATTTTTTTTTTTTTTTTTTTTTTCATAATCCACGCGGGGCTCAGTGTGGGGTTCGAAGTACTCCCTGAATTTTACGCAATATAAATAATCAATAAAACAGATGATCCTATTTTGGGGATCGTCTTTGTTCTCGAACACATTCTTCTCTACCATTAAACCCCCTACCTTCTCCCTCTTTTTCACCATCTCTTTCTCTCTGTCTCTATATCGATATCTTTCATTCTCACAGGTTAATCTATCAATCAGTATGCATTTTTCGCAAAGTTTCTCTATTTCAAAATGGTTCTTTATGAATATCTTTCTATCTATCTATCTATCTATCTATCTATCTATATATATATATATATATATATATATATATATATATATATATATTTCTGTACGTTTGCCTCTCTATCTATCCATCACTCTATGTATCACGGTATGTTTGTCTATGTACCTTTCTATCTGCGTATCTATCTCTCCATCTATATATATACATATATATATATATATACACACACATTTTGTTTATGTATGTCTGCGACCTTACCTAATTATCTCTATCTATCTATATATCTATATCTATATATATATATATATATATATATATATGTGTAAATATATATAGTATATATGTGTGTGTGCGTGTGTGTGTGTGTGTGTGTGTGTGTCTGCAGTATATTTTCTTTTTTACCCACGTTCACCTTAAACAAGGCATATGCTGTTGGTTTACATTACGTTGGAACTTGTGCATATCAGTAGAGTTAGGGAAGCAGGTAGCAGGAAAGGAAAGGTTAAAGTCTAGCTGTCCTAGGGAAGAAACTATTAGAATAGGAAGATTTACAAAATCGCAATAACTTAGTTGCTAACTTCATATATATATATATATATATATTTATATATATATATATATATATATATATATATATACATTTATATACATATATATGTATATATATATATATTTATATATATATGTATATATATATTTAAATATATATATGTGTATATATATATTTATATATATGTATATATATGTATATATATGTATATATATTTATATATATATATGTATGTATATATATATATATATATATATATATATATATATATATATACAGTGTGACCTCCAAAAAACGGATCCCAATTCTAATTAGGCCCCGTTTCTTAGTGTTTTGTCTAAATGAAATGAAACTTTGGTCATAACTAGTTTATTATATTCAAAACATCAAACATCACATCAAAAGACAGGGGTCTTTGGCCTTTTTTCTCCGTTCTACAGCATATGTTCTAGATGGCCTCTTTTGTTTTGTTTTTTGGTCACCCTATATATATATATATATATATATATATATATATATATATATTATATATAAGAGAAAAAGAAGTAAAATTGTAAAGTATACACTACATCCCATTGATTTCATTAAATTTTCTATATATAAATACTGTTTTTAGTATTAGTTTGAAGTTTACCATTGTGCATATCGGGTGAACATTGCATCCCTTTGATTTCATTATATATATATATATATATATATATATATATATATATATATATATATATATATATATATATATTAAGAAAGGGAGAGGGGAAGGAGAGGGAATGTATAGGATAAGTAAAATTGATGCCCCCAAGAGAAAACTTTCGTATCATTTTTATATATCTTTACGAAAAATGATTCTTGAAAATGTTTAAAATGTAAAACTTAAGCTTAATCGGTCTAACAAAGAAATTGGAATTCATGGAACCTTGATCAATTATTTCTAGTGATTCGGAATAAACTATTCTGCAATATTTCTATTTTTTAATATAAGTGTGTATCCATATTTTGCCGCTTGAATCGTATTGAAATACAACTTATAACTGAAATCTAGAGAATATTTATTAATTTATGGCTAATTATAATTGTTCAGAAATATTTATTAATCTTTGTTAAATAATTATTGTTAAAATTTTGGAAACGTCAGAGATTTATGGATTTTTACAAAGGCTTTTCACTTTCTTCTCGCCACGTTTGAATAAAACTAAATATAGCCAACGTTACCAACTCATACGCCTAGTAGTTGTTTTTTCTAAAATTCATGACGGTAAATTATTTGCTTAAGTGTGAATACTGTATCGCTCATCTGAAGTCTCGTAACCCTAGTATACACATATCTGACTTTGTAAACATTGGCATATAATCAAAATTTAATTCTCTTGTCGTTGGAATTGTTTCTAAACGCGGAAAAATATGAATGTCTTGTTGCTGAAATCCCTGTTAATTTTTTAAACTTGACAAGTCATAAACCATTGGGTAAATTCTTACGTATTATAAACACTTCCCCCATCACCCCCGTATTAAGAACGGCTCTCGGAAAAAACACCCTCAACCCCCCCCCCCCCATGTTAACAACGGCTTTCTAGGTGGGGGATGTTTATTCCAAAAGCCGTTCTTAAAACGGGGTGATGGGGGAAGTGTTTATAATATGCTGGTGCACGTCGTAAAAATTTATCACAAATTGTTGCCCTCGAAAAATTTGGATGATTCGATTTACTGTTCTCATGTTGAGTGTCATTTTCTCAATGTTTCAGTCGATGTACAGGCCGGCCTTCGTCAGACGCATCTTGTCGAACTCTGGAATCTTTCTGTACAATAGAACAATTTATTTAATCCACAGGGAGCATGTTTTTATTCCGTCAGCCATGACTGGGAGAAGAATGTAATTTAAAAATTCAGTGGTAAGTTACACTTTTCTGGAGTAGGTAAAATATCCAGCCTCACTACAAACAGCACTTAAAATAAAATTGTGAATTACTTAGGATGTCAACCTTGTCATGGCTGACCTAGTAACAGCATGATACTCATGTAGATTGAATAAAATGTTAAATTCGAAATTTCTTGCAGATTTCGGAGTTCGCCAGAAAGATTCTTGGTTTTAACGAGATACACCTGAAAAAGGTCGGAGTTTACATCGATTTTAACCTTGCGAAAAAAAAAAAAAACAGTCAAGATTAAAACTTTAGTTCGAAGAATTTAAATAATAGGAAACTCAATCCTCATCTTAAAAATTAAAAACAATAAAAGTTTTTTTCTCTTTAAAGAAAAATGGAAAAGAACAAAAATCCTATTAATAAAGAAAATATGCTTTTTATGATGGAATATTGGTTTTCATTCTTTGGGATTTAAAGAATTCGGTCAGAGTGACAAAACAGATTCTCGTCAGCCATTAGATCTCAATACTCTCTACCGCACAATGCGGTTTAAATAAAAAAGAGAGCTTTACGCCCAAAACACGATTGCAAAAAATCAAGATTAACGTTTCGAAATAACTTTCATCTTCTGTGGGATTTCGTTTAATGTATTCATTGTCTAATTAATTAGGATTTCGTTTAATGTATTCATTATCTAATTAATTAGGATTTCGTTTAATGTATTCATTATCTAATTAATCATAGAATACAGTTCTCATCTTAAGTGTTATTTGTGCAACGTTTTGGTAAAAAAAAAACCCAGCCTATCCTGCCTTGACAGAGTACAAAATAGACTTCGTAGCTTGGTGGGGGATGCCCTTTTCTTTTCCCTGCAACCTCTTTCCTACAGAAGAGACGTAGCGAGCCTGTCTTTGTTCTATCGTTATTTCCATGACAAGTGCTCGTCTGAGCTCCATTCTCTGGTCCCCCCTCGCCAATCTTTTTCAGAAAACACCCGACTAGCTGAAACCACCGTCAATAATTTCCCCCACTCCTTATCTGTGCCTAAATCAAAACGTAGATTCCATGAACAAAGCTTCTTTCTTAGAACTGCACGCCTGTGTAACTCTGCTCCGCTTGCCTGCTTGCCTCTCGACTTCAACCTGGATGTCTTCAAGTCCAACACAAACAAATTCCTGATGAACCGCCTCCCTAATTAATGATACCTTATCAATTCTCCAATACTATTGCTACACTATCTCATTGATTACTGTACACCCAATAACCCTTATCCCCGAGTGGCGATTGGGCCTTGATAATTGGTGAAACCCATGTAAAAAAAAGTGTAGCCTCCGACCTTAGTCAGGCATGCTGGTCGCCTCCTTTCTCTTTTCTTTTCCAAAATGGCAACTAGAATTCCTAACCAAGGTCGGAGGCTACACCGACCGAAACGTTGCACAAATAATCCTGAAGATTAATACAATAGTGTGATCAAAACAAGTAATACAAATAATCATAAAATAATTCACCAAATAAATTATTGCCGCAGTTATTGATTGATGATTTTCAAACAAAAACGCTAGCGACATATTTTAGAACGTATGTGCTATCAAGTATCTCCAGTGCTTCGTGTATCAAAAACGAGGCACTCTGGATGTGAGTAAATTAAGCAATATACAGTATAATCACGTTGACTTGCCGGTTCTCGCCAGATCACTCAAGTTAAGCACCGTACTAGATGGATGACCATTTGGAAAGGTGAGGCGTTGTATGTACCGCGAAGTAAAATACCAGGTTCGGAAACTGGCGCGGTCTATCATTCTCTAAAGGGTAGCTGTGCCTCTTTTAAGCCATGGTAGGTAACGCATCTAGTGATGGCCTCACGATCAAAAATACCCTTGATACCCCGAGTGAAGTATCAAGTATTCAGCGACAGACAATATTCGTATAGTGAGTTCAATCTCGGCTGCAACTGCATGTTACGTTTCGTTTTAAACTAAACAGATGTAAAAATTACCCAAATTTCTCCTTCTCTGTCCGAACACGTAACTGATACTATATGATGAATTATTCATTTATAGAAAATATTTTTAACAGGATCCGTAGAAATTCCACGGAATGAGAAATATATTTTCTCAACGAATACGTTTTAAGAAATCTGATATTTTTCTGGATAACGCAACTAATATTGTTTCGACAAAACAAAAACAATTATCACGGAGTAAATATTAGTTTATTAACATTTTTATGACAAAAATTGTCCATTGTATTTTAAAATAGAGAATTGACCCAGATAAGAGAAATTAATAAATAAATAAATAAATAAATAATAATAATAATAATAATAATAATAATAATAATAATACATTATAATAATAATAATAAGAAGAAGAAGAAGAAGAAGAAATAGAAAATTAAAATTCAGTAAATATGAGATTATTAACATTTCTAATGTATTTTAAGTATACAACTGATCCAAATGAGATAAATTAATAAGTACTAATACTCAGAAAGTAATATTGTGATACATAGTTCAATCACAATGTAAAAGACAATTTTCAGTTCAGTATCACTTGGTAAAAGTTTTTTGCCCTATTTTTTTTATTTTATTTTTTTTTTTTCGAATGTTCCTTTTTATATAAGGTTTCGCTGACTTCTTTCTTCGGCGAAGAAGCACGATATGCCAATATTACAGAATCTTCCGTTCTCACGTCATTACAACAACGATCATATATTATCAAAATGATATTTGAAAATGAGGCTTCATAAAAGGTATTTAACTTTACCAGGTGGCCATTTGGACCCTATAAAGCAATGTTTCGCAAATTTAGCACTTTTTGAAGCAGTTAGGCCTTCGCGGTCCTGGATATGACCTTAAACTATATCCAGTGGTGAGGCCTCAACTTGCGGATTTTGGGGAGTATGGAGCCATTCTTTTTATTGCCATTGCTCCCAGGTCCACTCTGACTCGGAGTGGTAGTACCTGTTAGGGTCACAACTATGGGTTTAATAGAAACCGACTTGAATACAACAAATATATTCTATTAAAAATATTTTCAGCAAAATATTTTGATTCAGCATTAAATAACCTGAAAAAAAAAACAACCAGTTAGGTCTTCAAAAACTGTATTTGTCTATTTTTCAAAGCGTTACGTACGGACTACGGGAAGAAAAAGCAGAATATTTGTAGATTTTCTTTAAAACGAAATAAGCACAAGGTCATCAAAAGTTTTGGCCATTTTTATATAATGGGATAAAAATGTCTAACAAAGTCTATATTAGAATCATTCCAGTCGCCACAACACCACATTTACACTAGGGTCCGTTATATATAAGATAATCTATGGTCCCCCTCGCCAATCTTTCAGGAAAAACACCCGTCTAGCTGAAACCACAATCAATAATTTTCCCAACTCATTACTTGTGCCTAAATCAAAACGCAGATTCCATGAACAAAGATTCTTTTTTTAGAAGTGCACGCCTGTTAACTCTCTTCCGTTTGCCTGTTTCCCACCTGACTACAACTTGGACGTCTTCAAGTCCAACATAAACAAATTCCTGATAAACCGCCCTCTTAAGTAAGACACTTTATCAAATCTCCATTACTAACGATTAACGCGATAGTATCCCATTGATTACTGTACACGCAATAACCTTTATCTTCGAGTGGCTTCCGGGCCTTGGTAAAGGATTACTACCATTAAAAAAAAAATTCAAAATTTGTTGGAAATCATATTTTTTTATACTTTGATCCTAGTTCGAAAACCAAAAGCGATCCCAGCGTTTTGTGTATTTTATTAATATTTGAGCAGATATCAAGGCTGGTTAATCTTTTTACTGAATTACGGCGTATCAACCTCTCTGCTCTATGTTTCTAATATCTTTCTCACATGTGGGTAAAATAACTGTCCAGTCTCTCGACTAAATTTTCATTAATAATTTTCTTAAGAGTTTAGAAAAATCAAATCCCGTCATTATTTAAACACTTTTTGATACTAACTTTGCAACTTATCAACCACTTGAGAATAATGTTTAATCCGATGAAAAGAGTGAGAGTTGAATGATAGTGAATATTATCAGAGACTTGAAATTAACGAATTCAACGAATAAGATATGACGAGTTATGTGAACGATCCTTGATTAATGCTTATTGTCATGAGACTTGAATATACTCATGTGGAATCTCTCAGAGAAGCAACCATGTGGCAATGTGTTCCACAGATGGAAAATTGAGCTACAGTAATGATTGTCTGTTTTTTGCACGTGCAATTTCTACTTCGAGAAGACGGTGACAGGCAAGATATGATCCCTGCTGGTTAATAGTTATTCTTCACTCAGAGAATGTGTAAGACACTTCCGTTTCCGATGTTTAGAATGTTTTTTTTTGTCTGCTTGACAAAGTGAAATTTTAAAACAAAATGGGAAGTAGAAACCGGAAGTACAAAAACATAGTAACATTTTCTTATAAACGGATATTCTTGGGGGGGGGGATCTGTTCATTGAAATCTCGTTTGGTGTTAAACTTACAGAGAAAGAAAAGAATGTTCTTTTTAGTAATTGTAGTGAAACGAGTTCTTGCTGTGAATGCAGCACTGTGCTAAAGTCTTTTTTTCTTTTCCCTAAATAGTATTTCCGACAGTTAAGTATTCCAATCTCGTCTTCAATGTATTCACCGTTGTCGACGCTTAATCTCCGCGAGATAAGCATCGCGATTTTAGCGCCCCCGTTCTTAGGCGGAAGCTCTTTGTATACTGCATTCTATTTGTGAGGGTGCTGAGATAAGGAATCTATTTTGGGATCCAACTAGAGAGTGGAAAACCCTACGGATTTTCTCACGTGGAACGTTTACGTCGCAACAAGTTTGTCTGAAATGATAAGCGGTTGGGAATTTCAAAATATAATGGTATCTCCTGTGCTTGCAGAAATGCCAGTTATGGTAAAATATTCTACAAAGAAGCGTGAGATAGTGTTTCCGAATTACAGCTATATTGTGTAACTAAATCCTCCGGGATTTGACAGTCTCTCTAATATATATATATATATATATATATATATATATATATATATATATATATATATATATATATATATATATATTAGTATATTTAGGCAGCATTTTTTCTTTTATGCACGTTTCATTAAATAGCACAGACAACTCTTGCTTGTGTTTCTGGTAATTCTCCTTTTCTCTTTGTCGGACCATTTTTGAGCGTTTTTTTCGAGTGGAAAAAGAAACTTCCCATAATCGCTAACGTTTTCGACCTCCATCGGTCATCATCAGGCGAGTAGTAAAAAATAAAAAATGAAATTGAAAAATTAAAATAGTGAGATGAAAAGAAAAGACGATTAAAAGACGATAAAATCGCTTAAAATCACTAAATTACTCAAAAGCACTTGCGCGTGCCCTCCGTTTCATTTTGAGTCTGGTTAATCGTTGGTTTTTTAATGTGGATTAACAATGCCTCAAAGATTGGGAGGCGCAGCTCGCAATATGAGACAGTTAAAATGGCCGTGTTTTTTATTAATATGTCTCTAAATTCAGTTATGACTCGAACCAGCATCTCCCGTCGTTTAACATGTCACCTGTCTTCCCCGAATAGTTCAATCTATCAGCACCTCATAGCACACATCACCCCTAAAACTTCGGTGATCCAGCTGGAATAGGTGTGTCAACGTGATTATGCTGAAAAGATTGAAATTAATATGATAATAATGTGTATAACGTAGGATTATATTTCTAAGTTAGTGCCCGCAAGAATAACAAAACAAATTAAAAATAAATACACCCTAGTGCAAGATCGAACAGGTACATTTATTTCAAAACTTTGCACGAATCTCTATGTATAAAGTTCAGATATATATGTGGCTGTCTGTCGTTAATCTTATTGTGGATTTACCTGCGTAGTAAAATTATTTTAAAATCAGATTTTAAAGAATTACTTTTGGACATCTATTGCATTTTCATTTCTGTAAGTAATTGATTCATTAAAAATAGACATGTAAGTCACGTCGAGGCGAGAAATACATAGATCATATTACTTAACCCAGCACGTTGTAGCCTCAGTCGCAAAATAAACAAAAAATTAAAAAAAAAACTTCAAATCAATATTTTTCCTCACTTTCCCGCCACTCGTGACTTGAAATATGGTTGCATAGAGTCGAATTGCACGTTACGAAGCGAACGGTAAACTATTGACCCATTTGCTCTATGCATAGTTGATATTTACAATGCAATTGTAAGTACAAGTTTGTGGTAATGAAATAGATCCATCAAATGTCGATTGTCAAGTGAGATCTGGAGAATTAATCGTCGTATTTATTGAACCATAAAACGTCCATTTTCGGTCTCTGACATGGCCCGTGATGGATACGCAATGGGGTGCATTTTGCTGTCGCCCTGCATTTGTAACAGTACAGCTTCCAGACGATGAGAGGATGCATCCACTGATACAATGGCCCCTCTCCTCGGGATACGTAATAACGACACAGGGGATGCGCAAAATGCTAAAATGATTACAATGAATAAATTGCTTCATGTCGGTTTCCATATGAAGGTGTTTTTTTTTTTGGGGGGGGGGCTCACTAGATCGTGTAAGGTTTTTATCATTTCTGCCAAATTTAGGATGAATTTGTTTATTAGATTTACCATTCACAGATATCGGTGGGTTTCAACAGTGCCTGTATTCTTGAGAAGTTTGCAACATCAGCGAATCTTTCTAGTGGTTAATTTTTGTACGATTTATCAATCATTTTGAGGCTATTTAATGCTAGAAAACATTACTTACTGTAAACATTTCGTGTCTCGTCTCTTTTACGGTATATACAGTGTGGAACGATAAAAGGGTCGCCCCAAAGAAAACAACACCACAATTTTCTTTTAAAACTTTTATTGAAAATATCAATTCAGGTAACCTGATTATGTAGTACAGCTGACATCTATTTAATGTAACCGCCTTCAGCCTCAATCACCATCTCGATACGTGTCCGAAACTGGGAGCATGCCTTTCCACAATCGCTGGTGGGAGCTCGGCGAATACTTGGCAGATGGCGGGGATCATTGGTGTTGTGAGAGGTCACGTTGGTGATATTTTCGACGTACGATGAAACAAGTATGTCAGCAAGATCAGGTCGGGGGAAAAGGGGACAGGTAAGAGAAAGGTACAGTCGTAGCACTCCTTCTGAAGCCAAGCCTGGGTCTATTAAGGCTTGTAGGCCGACGCCGAGTCCTGATCTCATACCCAGTGTCTGCCAGCGACCGTCTGATTGCACAAGGGGATCACTACACTCTTCAGCACATCCTTTAGTGTTGACTTTCAAGCCAACTTCGAAGACTTGAGGTGGTATGATATGGCTTTCACTTGACCCCATAACAAAGACGATAACCGCGACAGGAAACTTTGTTTTCATTACTTTGGGCATCGTCCCTGTTATTCGAACCAATCGAGCGATGAATTTTGAGGTTGCTGGCAATGGTCCAGCATTCATAATTTTAATTGTAGAGAGTATGAGTTGTACAACGGCGCATCTCCGTTCTCGCTCGGTGACCATTGTGTCACTTTCAGGCATAATAGAAAAGACAATTTTATCGTTACGAGAAAAGGCACTTCGTATTTTTGTGTGTTCGTCTATGAATTCTAAAGTTAAAACATCGACGGCTGAATTATGCCCTACAAATATGTGCATGTACTGTAGTGTAAAGTTTAACACAAATACTGATCAACACCATTAATTGTGAAAATCTAAAACACACAATGTGTGTGATAATGCATTTTAATATTTATATACAGTGCAGATAGATGCAGTCCTCAAGACAAAAGTAATATGAAAAATACATTAAATAAATCACTGAAACAGAAGCAAAACAAATATGAAAGCTGTACGGCTTACAATAATGATTTACGCGTCATGGTCGAGGGGGTCGTTGATAACCACCAAACACAGGTAAATAAAACAGGTCAGTACAAAAAAAAAGCCTCGTACTATACGTAATGGACCTTAACAAAATAGAAAAATAATGGAGTTTTATTTACACAAGCAACACAAAGCGCCACGCAAATAGGGATTTTTACATTCTATATATATATATATATATATATATATATATATATATATATATATATATATATATATATATATATGCATATATGTATATATATATAGATACTTCATTTACTCACATAAAATTAATATACGAAAGTATAAATTTATGCGTAAACTTTAAGTATTTACTTCACAAGTGCTCGGTACGTAGGTAGAGCTAGTTAGTACTTTATAAAATATATATGGCGATTAAGCTACACTGAATATTCCGTGTTTCATCCACTCTAGGACTCTTAAGCCTGAAGAGTCCTAGAGTGGATGAAACGCGGAATATTCGGTGTAGCTTAATCGCCATATATATTTTATAAGTTACTATATATATATATATATATATATATATATTAAGGCTGCATGTTTCTATTTAGTCAAGTATTATTAAATAGCACGGAGTGTTCTTGTTTTACAAGCTTTCTTTGTAGTTTTTAAATTTTCTAATTTCTTTATTGTTTCTCGGTTAAATCTGTTTAAGAAAGTTCCATAGTTGTCTTGGTCCATTTTTTGTTATTGTTCTTTGCAAGTACTTTCGACTGAGTTTTTCAACAATCGTCTTCATGCAATTTGGATTATTGTCCGTTTAAAACCGGATGTTTTTATATACTTCAGTTCAAAACTACAAAGAAACCGTATAAAGCAAGAACACTCCGTGCTATTTAACAATATTTGTCACGACGGTTCTAGGTTCGATCCTTGGCTTGGGATAGGTGTTATTCTAGCGGCACTGATGAGTTGTGAAACAACGAAACAGATCTGTATGTCGATGACTAAAATATATTTTATATATATAGTCATCCACATACAGGACTGTTTCGTTGTATCACAACTCATCAGTGCGGCTAGAAATACACCTTTCTCCAGCCGTGGATCGAACCTACAACCGTCGCATTGACAGTCGGCAGCTGTCACCAACAGGCTACGAATCAGTGCCGTAAATATTTCCCCGCGAATGTGTATCAAATCCACACCCGCACGTCGCAACAGTGCTCTAACCATCAGTTTGCTTACAAACAAATTGATAGTGGGCTTCGCTTTATAGCTTAAATACGCGTCTTTTGAAAATATATTTACGAAATGCTCAACCCAAAGAGGAGAGCTTTAATTGTCATCCACAGACAGTAATGTTTCGTTGTATGCCAACTCATCAGTGCGGCTAGGCATACACCTTTCCCCAGCCGTGGATCGAAGATACAACTGTCGCACTGGCAGTCGGCAGCTCTCACCAGCACATACACACACACACACACACACACACACACACACACACACACACACACACACATATATATATATATATATATATATATATATATATATATATATATATAAGGTGCGAATAGAGGATTAAGGTAGACAATATTTTAAATTAAATTCAATAAACAAGTACAAGATGATTAAAATGGGACCGCGATGGAGGAAACCACAGAAGAGAGGTTGTCAAAGATCCCCAAAGAGCTTTAACTTTTTTGACAATTCTTTCTGCCGACACAATGGTTTTCGACAGGTCAGTGCATATACACATAATAATAAATACGTGCTTTTTTTTATTTATGTTTTTGCGTATATACATGTCCATTTAGGTTTTATGTTTTTCTTTCAATTCATTTTTCATCCATATGGCTTTCAGTTATTTTAGGAATATATATTCGTCTTTGGGGAATTTTTAGTGGTCTTTTGCTGTTCAACAAAACGAAACACGCGTAATATAACGAAAGTACAGGCGTCCGCATAAAAATACTAATAAAATATGAATAAAAGCTTATGAGTTTAGATTAATTCCATTTTATAATTGTTTCAACAAACGACATATATATATGTGTGTGTGTTTGTGTGTGTGTGTGTATGTGTGTGTGTGTGTGTGATTGTGTGTGTGTGTTTATTTCAACTTCGGGGATTTTTACTTAAATAATTATAAGTTGTTTCAATAGAGGGCATAAAATTATCCTGCCGATCTCGTCAGACGATCTAAGCCAAATCCGTTTTGCCTAAAACTGTCTGACAAGATCGACAGGATAATTTTATTGTCCTGTCTATTGAAACAACTTGTAATAATGTGAATAAAATCCCGGAGGTTGCAATAATAGAATCATATTTAACTCTACTAACGTATTGGGAACTTTTCCCTGTTTTTTTACCAAATATACCTCGTAATATATATATATATATATATATATATATATATTTATTTATATATGCATGTGTGTGTGCGTGCGTATGTGTGTGTTCTTTTTATCATAGATTGTGTTCTATGCTAGTTGAAAAAAAAAGAACTAAATGCAAAAAGTGATGTTTTGGTTGTATGATCCCTTTGTTTCTAAAGTTTCGACGTTACAGCTTCCATCTTCAGACATATGTTTACGACGGCATGAAAGAACTTTAGACGTAGATCGTATAATCAATAATATTGTTTATTATGACGAGAGAAGTGTGAAGGGGCGAGCTTCTTCTTTTGGTGTCACTGGGTTGGTTATTCATGACGTCATATTCCATTTTTGCAGACCTAGTGATACGCGGGAAATGTGGGATTACACGTTCAGCAAACTAGGTAAGTCTTTCCAACGAGTTCCTTTTCTGTTTTGTTCGCTAATTTTAGAATGTAGCAATCACTTATCTTTCCTCGCCCCTATCTAGTTCTTTCTTTCGTTTTTCCTAAAATTAATTAAGTCAACATCTTAATTAGATTCGTTTTTTTGTTGTTGTTTTCGTTTGTTTGTTTTGTCTTACTTTGTTTTTACATCAGGGAAGTAAAATAGTGTATAATAAGTTGACGGGAAACATTAAACGTAAATTGCGTGTCAAAAATAAACACGGGAAGCAAAAATGTATAGAAATAAATTCAAATTGAGGTAGAAGAAGTCTTGGATAGGTATACACGAGAAAGATCGGGAGAGATGGGCGAGTATAATAGAGAGGAGGTAAGCCTGATAAAAAAGATAGATAGACAGAAGTTTTACAACGCGATAGATAGATAGATAGATAGATAGATAGATAGATATAGAGGAAAAGTGTGTGTCTGTATTTGACAAAGAGAAACAATATAACTTTTATTCAAATCCCTCTGGACAAGAAAGGTAGGTTTCCTCTAAAAAAACATAAAAAAGCTACATATATTATTTAATTGGAATTCGTTATTTCGGACTATTATCCTCATGTTTCTTAGATGTTCTTTCACGACGTTTCTGCCAACTATTCGTCTTGCCTTCGGGGCCCGTGGCGCATTGGATAAAGACGTTGTCCTCTACGGTTCAAGGTGATAATTGTCTGAATATATCAGTTTCAATCCTGCTCAAAGCTGGCCAGAGGCTTATATGGCAAAAACGTGGTGAGACGACAACAACTATGGATGGCAGTAATTGCTGAGAATGCAGTTAGGATATTCGGAGTTCCTATCCTGTCGCGGTTACCACCTAATGAAGGACAGGAGAATAGTTGGCTGAAACGTCGTGAAGCAACATCTAAGAAAGATGAGGATAATAGTCCGAAATAAATAAATTAATAAAAAAAAAGCTATGTTTAGGTCTTTGTAGTGTGAGCGAAATTTCAGAATAAATATTTCTAGTGATGTGATTGATTGAAAGAAACTGCTGATTTGAGATTTTATCCAATCGAGAGTTAATTTGTAATTCGATAGACGCAAAGAATACCATCTCAAGATGAAACGTTAGCCAACGGTAAAACAAAGATAGTGAAAGTTACGTGATTGTCAAAATAAACCCAAGTCCACTCTCTATTTTTCTATTCAAACAAAACACGTACTTTAAAAACAACGAGTGAAGAAATGCAGATGTAAAAAAATAATAAACAACAAACCGGCATAAGTTTCAGCTTGCATGAAGACTCTTTCAAAGGTAATCCGAAAGGCGAAAATAATTCTTTAGAAAGAATCATATTCAAATTTCTAAATCCAACGACAGGATGTGAAATGTTGGTTTTCCGTTCATCTAATTTCAACTGGGGGTCAACCTGTCTTTGGACAACTGAACTATCTGCAAAAATAATTTCCATAATTTCAGCTGCGTTAAAAATTTTCCAACCGGACTAATTGTACTCAACTTGATTTAAATTTGTATTTGATTCTTTCTAAAGAATTATTTTCGCCTTTTGGATTACCTTTGAAAGAGTCTTTCTGCAAGCTGCAACTTTATACCCGGTTCGTTTTTATTATTTTTACATCTACGTTTTTTTCACTCTTTATTTTTAAAGGACATGCACACCTTTGCAATTTATGACTATAATAAATTTAAGTTTAGTTTAATGCCGTAACCAGCAAATTCTAGCATTACTCCAATTTCTTATAGCAAATAGGGATGTCTCCTTCTCCTGTAAATGAGAAGAACATTAAATAAGTGGAAAATGAGATTAGGATAAGCCGAGACTAAATCTATTTCTGAACCTTGTAGGCAAGGTTCAGAAATAGATTTAGAATTAGAATGTTAGAATTTCGCTATTGTGTAATTCCATATAAAATAGTTAGATATTATTTGTATTGTAAAAATAATTAATTGTTCATTCTTTTATGAAACCTGAATTAAAAAGGTCAGCTAAAAAAAGGGTGCAAATAAAAATATATTGTGAAAAATAGGTTAGTTGAGAATTCTTTGTTTGCAGCAGTGTGTTTTGGAAACGGTGCTTAGCCACGTGAGTTGGTCACGTTTTGGAACCACACATCTGACGTAATAGAAGAAAGGGAATTTCTCCATATAGGAGCTAGTTTTAGTCAGATCAAGACAGTCTGGTAGTCAAGTTCGAACAGTCAGCGGAGTCGGTCGGAAAGAGCTGACATGGTCAGAGGAGGATCCCTCAAGAAGCGAAGGGGTAGAAGTTAACCATGTAGAACCAATGTGAATTCCTGGCGTCAAATCATTCGACCGGTCAAATGAAATAAAGAACATCATCGATTTTTGTAACTGTTGACTTCCTGTCATCATTCAACAATTGAAGGTAATGTGTTAATCATCTTAATATGAACTTTGTATACCCCCCTTCCAAGTAATTTGTCTCCCTCCGCCATCGTAAATAATGAGTAACCCTCTGATGTAAAAGAACAGTAATAAACATTCATTCAATAATGAATTCTCATCTCTCTCTTCTCACTCTGTTATAAATGTCTTGTCTCCCTCGTTGTTACCTCTGTATTGCATGTACCCGGTATATGATCCCCAATATGGATCACTATACAACACAATTATAATTTGCTTACTTCTTTCTCTCCTCTGATGAGAAGCATAGCGAGAATAGCATTCATTGAAACTCCGACGAATAAGGACATTTAATTTTTTTTTTTTTTTGAGTATTCGATCTAACAATAGATTTGATTGTTAATTTAAATTTACAGTTTTAATTTACTCTTTTCTTACAATAAGCTCTACTCTCCATTGTGTGTAATGAACCTTTTTATTTTGTTGGGATTGAAATATCTATATCTATATCTATCTATCTATCTATCTATCTATCTATTTATCTATCTCCCTCTCTCTCACTCTGTATATATATGCATATATATATATATATATATATATATATATATATATATATATATAAATCCCCGAAACAGTGTTTCATGGTAAACAACTGATGATCCCTTGAAAAATAAATTATTGGTACTATAGTAAATTCGAGAGCGAGTTGATGCAGTGATTGCAGGTGATTACATGACTTACTGACTAGATGTTTTTTTTAACGAATGATAAAAAATATTGTTTTGTATAGTTTCAAAGGTTAAAAACTTCAAAGACTATATATATATATATATATATATATATATATATATATATATATATATATATATATATATATATATATATATATATACTGGTATTCATTGTAGATTGAAGTTTACCATTGCTTATATAAGGTGAACACTGCATCTTTTTTATTTCATTATATATATATATATATATATATATATATATATATATATATATATATATATATATATATATATATATATATACACACCCAGGTATAATTAAGTCAGATCAGCTTTCATGATTTGTACGGTCGGCAATTCATCTTCTATATTTTTTTTGCTATTTCTTTTTGTAACCTTGACATGTTTTCTAATACTCCTCTTTAACGCCCTCCACACATTCATTTGTAACGCCCACTGTTCTATCTATCTCCCTCAATTTCCTACAGTCGTTCTTTCCATAATACCTCTTCCGCATCCTAGCGTGTGTTTAACCCCGACCTATCCAACCACCGTTCATGCTCCTCACTGATTTTTGATCAAGTTTTCATTTCTCTTAGTCGTACCCCCTTCCCATATCTATTTTACCATTCAATCTTTTGTCTCTATGCGCCTGTCACAGGCACCCACGAACCGCTACATATTCCCTGAAAACCACCCTCCCGCCAATTTTTCGCTTAATTCAACTCGAGAATATACATAATCTTATTTCTTGATATTTTTTATTTAATTTTTTGTTTAACCACTCCTTGCTTAGATTTTCCAAAAAATCACAAGGGGGCGTCATAGCCCTCTCCGCCTCACGCACTTATTTTTGTCTCATCCTTTCTTCCTCTGATCGGTATTAATCCTATTTATGGAATAGACAGTTCTTGACAAATTGATGCTATCTTTTAAAAGATAGTTTTATCATCTGACATCGGCGCGCAGATCGTATACATTGGATGGCAGACATTTTATGAGAAAACACTTGCCACGGATTTAAAAAAAAAATATTAAATAATTTGATCTCATCATGAAAATGAGCAACTAAAATTGAACAGTTTGCCTTGTTTTTGTTACTTCCGGTAAATCAGTTTTTTTTTTTTTACTTCCGGTAAAATTATAAACGAAACAGAAATAACAATTGTACAAAAAGTGTCATTAGCTGCAAGTATATTTTTTTTCATTTTCGGAAGAATTATACTAAGAAAAAAGGCAGGACAATCCTAAATTTGTAAATTTGCAAAAGAAATTAAAATACAATTTTTTTGCTAAATTAAAAACAAAATGAAATTTACTTCAATTACTGGTTAGATATCTAATTTTTTTTTTTAAAGTTTTTTATTGAATAAAATGTTTGGATATTTACTGTTTTCTATTCGTTGTTTTTAAATTTAGTTAAGTTATGCCGGTTAACTTTCAGATAGTCGATTTAGAAAAATAAACTATTATTATTCAAAATTAAATGCTAGATAAAGAACATTTTGTCGCTATGCAGAATTAGTTTGTGTACGAAGACAAATATGTTTATAGTTGTTTTTCTTTAGAACGAGTCTTAAAAACAATAAACAAACGAGGAGGAATGTAATTTTAACGAAAAAAAAATGCCAGAAATACACAAGCAAATATGTTTTGAATAATAAATCGGAATAAAGGAAATGCTATTAAAAAGTTAGATGTGGGGTCGCAGAAATACTCCGATTAGGACCCGGGCGCGGGGCGAACCCTCTCGGTGCTGATAGACCCGTAGATATTCCCAGGTCATCCGTCTAAGAGAAGGAGAACTCTGAAGCTAAACCTAGGGGAGGGAGGCTTCTTCAGTCTCGGACGACAACCTTCCTAGAGCTGGTGACTCAAACAAATCATCGGTTGGCAAACTTAAACTGTTTAAGGAGGAGATAGGCTTTGTCTATCGCCCGGCTTTCATACTCCTACTTTGCCTATTAGCCAGGCGTAGAGGTGCTATCACAGGGACTCGTCTGAATCACACAGTGGTTGACCTTGTTTCCTGACTAGAGCAATGAATGCCGTTTTCCCCGCTCCCGCCACATTCCACCCCCCTTAATTGGACACTGGGGGTGCTTCAGTACCGTACATGCCGGTACAGTTGGACCGAGCTTACTTTGCCTCATGGATTGAGCGTACCGGATTGACAGTTCCTGGCTGCTGTTTCCGACTGATAGTACAGGACCCTAACGGCTGTATAATATCCGGATGATTGTAGTGCCATGTCACGCATGGAAAGGGACCCTGCACTCATCCCCGGTGGGCTTTGCTGAGGCCACAATCTTGTAGGTGAGGACAGCTGATGGTCTACATGTCTGATATTCTGCACAACCACTTATCCAGCACCCCTCACTCTCCCTAACTGAAACTTTTAAATTAAATAAAATGAACTGACAGCTTAAGCAAAAGTTACGTTTAAACCAGGACCAAACTCAAAGACAACCAACCTGCCTCCTCCCTTGAGGCTTGCATTTACGAATATCCGCGGGCTTAGGACTAACTGAGATGATGTTTAATGATTTCTCCTTTTAAACACCCCGGATATCTTAGCACTAAATGAAACTAACCTACACTCCTCCATTCTCTCTAACCACTTAAACATGCATGGTTATCTACCACTCTGCCGTAAGGACTCGGACAGGCATATGCATTGACTTGGAATCTATATTCGTAACACCCTCCGGCTGACTAGAAAAACAAAACGAGAATCAGATGACCAGGTTTTTATGTGCTTCTGACTATACATGCAAAATAATATTAGCTACTTGTATTTTCTCTACCGCTCTCTCTCAACCGAGGACTGTACCCTAACAAAGAAAGTCTCTAATAGCATAGATATAGCATTCTCCCTCGATTCTAGCGCACAAGTACATGTATTTGATGACTTCAATGTACACCACAGTAAATCGCTTGGATTCTAATTACACAAACGTAGCTGGTAGCGAAACACATAGCTTCTCTATATCTCATTCCCTATCTCAGACGGGTGCATTTTCCATACGTTCTCCCGACCAGCAAGATCAACACGCCTAACTTCTAGATCTATATCTGACAACAGTCCCAGATGATTGTACAACAAATGCCCACAGCCCACTCGGGAATGCTTATCGCACTGTGATAATGGTAAAAATCACCCTAAATTCTCGCCCTAAAACTGGACACCCACTACTCAAAACAACGCGATATTAAAAAAAAAGGCTGATTGGGAAGCCATCAGGGAACTCATCAGAGATGCCCCATGGCGAAAGATCTTTTCTCTTCCAGTGGAACAGTGTGCAAATGATACCACTTAATGGTTCAAAACTGCAATTAAAGCGCATGTTCCCACTTCTATAGCAAGCCCCCCTTTCCCCAATGGTTTACTTCTGTTTGTGCAGCTGCCATTGCTCAAAGGCAGCATGCGTTCCGCAGACTCAACCAACATAAGTCCAGTTCAAACAGACAGAAGTATATAGAAGCTAGAAGTAATTGTAAGAGAGTAATAGCGACAGCTAAGACAGGTTACACTGAAACCACTAGAAAACGCATTGAAGCACAGAAATTAGGAACCTGCGATTTTTGGACAATCTACAACAGTGTAGTAAATAATGGGCAGTCAACGATTCCCCCACTATCAAACAATCATGAGGTTGCTTGCAGGGCAACCGAAAAGGATAATCTGCTTGCCAGTTGGTTTGCCTCAAACTCCACCCTGGACCCGGCCACCACTCCCTCCCCGATTTTTCTTTGCAGACAGACGCCACACTAGGCGATTTGAAAATCACCCCTTCTCATGTACATGGTATCATAAAATAACTAGATACCTCAAAAGCATGTGGGCCCGATCTCATCCCGGCTGTGCTATTTAAAAAATGCTCGCTGAGGTTGCTCCACTTCTCTCCAAACTTTACAATAAATGCCTTAATGAATCTTGCTTTCCCGACTGCTGGAAAACCGCTTCTGTGTTACCAGTCTTCCAGAATACTGGTGAAAGAACTGACCGATTAAATTATCGCCTCATTAGCCTCCTCCCGCTTTTCGCCAAAATATTTGAATCCTTAGTTAATCAAGCCCTAGTCTAACACCTAACAGCTGCTAAACTCCAGACCGACAAGCAATATGGATTTAAGCAAACCCGTTCAGCAGCAGATATCCTAACTGTAATCTATGAACGTATATACCGTTCACTGGGAAAAAAGGGAGGGTAGAGCGGTAGCAGTCTAAGGGTTTTTACAGGGTATGGTACGATGGTCTTCTAAGGAGAATTAGATCATATGGTATCACTGGAAGAATACATAATGTAATTAAATCCTTCTTAAGTAAGAGACAAATCCAGGTTGTCCTCGACGGTCGCAAATCTAAACAATATGATATAAATGCGGGAATGCCTCAGGGGTCCATCCTTGGACGTTTATTATTCCTGATATTCATAAATGACCTCCCTGGAAACATTTTTTCGGAGATGGGTATATTTGCTGATGACACCACTCTCTATAACAGGTACGAAGGGAAAACAAATGAACACATATTTAAGGAAATGGCAGAAACACTAGAGCATGACCTCCGATCTGTAGTGAAATAGGGACAAAAATGGATGGTCAGATTCAATGCTGCCATGACTAAACTTGTTCCCTTCAAGAACTACAAGAAATCTTCTCTACCACCAATAGCAATGGCCAAGAACACATTACCTGAAAGTACTTCCTTTAAACTTCTCGGCCTAACGTTCACAGGGAATATGAACTGGTATAAGTACATTGAGAGCATTGCCAAAGCTGCTGCAAAGAAGGTGGGCTCCCTCTAGCGTGCTAGAAAATTACTTACGCCTGAAAGTATCCTGTACCTCTATAAGGCCACCATTCGCCCATGTATGGAGTACTGTTTTCACACTTGGGCTGGTGTACTGCTTCTTGTCTCACTCCTGGACAGGGTTCAAAAGAGAGTCGGTAACCTGATAGGTCCTAAACTGTCATTTAGGCTTCAGCTTCTGTCCCATCGACGTAATGTTGCATCCCTCTGCCTGTTCTACAAATATTTTAATGCTGGATGCTCTGACGAACTACAAGCACCTGCACCTCCTCGACGTGATTACCCGATAAGCAACTAAGCCCCGCCCCTTTACAGTAGAGATCCCTAGATGCAAGAAAGTGTTTTACTCCAATAGTTTATTCCTCAGAACTGCAAGTGTTTGGAACTCCCTTCCGGGATCCTGCTTTCCCAACTGTACTGACATGCAGATTTTCAAGGGTAATGTAAACAAACATCTTGCTACTCATCTCCCTTCATAATGCCCCTGCAACTTATGTCCCAGATAGTAGCCCCCTACTTCAAAGTGGCACTGTGCCTTTTGGGGGTGAAAATTGATTTAAAAAAGTGTTAAGGGACGTGAATTGAATGACGTAATAACACCCGAGTATTTAATATATATGGAGTTTGTTAGAATGAGGGAGACAGTTGGTCGGTTGGACAGGGAGTTATACTAGTCGAGCTGAACGGACGTGAAAGTACACTAGCGACAGAGCCTATAACCCTGTAGGCCAGGGAAGCAGAGCGTGCAATCTTTCAATGAGATAATATAGCGAAATAAAGTTGTAAAATATAACTGAAGATACCTGGTCCATATTAGTGATCGTCTCTACAGCTCTTTACAGATTTGTCAATCGATGTTCACAGATGAACGAAGGTATGTTTTGTTTATAAGCAAGATGCATAACCACCCAGAACTGTGTCCCATTCCCTTTGTATTATCTATATTGTAAATGTCCAGTAACCCATGCCACACGCACACACATCCACAAGGAATTATAATCACTGGACGATACAAGCAAACCATTATATACACCCGTTTATTATATATACTCGTTACACACCCGTTATCTACCATATAGTTAATATGGTGCCTACGTAACATACATTTTATCTGGTACAATGACTAATAGTTTCCCATGAGAGCACGTAACATATACTTAATTTAGTGCCGTGCTCCCCTTGAAGAGAGTAAATGAAACATTTTATTAAATAAATATTCAGATTCAGCATATAAGACCCCCCCCCCCAAAAAAAGCCAACCTTGATCGCCATTTGGGGCCCGTGGCGCAGTGGATAGAGACGTTGAATCTCTACGGTTCCAGTTGAGAATTGTCTGAAGATAGCAGTTTCAATCCTACCGGACAGAAGCTTTATAACACACACAGGAATACGACTTTTATATATATATATATATATATATATATATATATATATATATATATATATATATATATATATATATACAGGGTGACCAAAAAAACAAAAGCTAAATGGAGGCCAGCTAGAGCATATGCTGTAGAACGGAGAAAAAAAGGCCAAAGACCCTAGTGTTTTGATGTGATGTTTTGAATATAATAAACTAGTTATGACCAAAGTATAATTTCATTCGGACAAACACTAAGAAACAGGGCCTAATTAGAGTTGTGACCTGTCTTTTTTGGGTCACCATGTGTGTGTATATATATATATATATATATATATATATATATATATATATATATATATATATATATATATATATATATATGGTGTGGGTTTGTGTGTGTGCAGTTCTGTATCTGTAACTTGTTTTACTTCACCTTTTCTGTTTTCTCCGTTATTCTCTCTTTCTCTGCTCACTCTCTTTTTCTTTCTCCTTTCCCCTCTCTGTCAGTCTGTTTCTCTCTTTCTTTCTTTCTCTCTCTCTCAAAAGTGAACGTGCCCGCTTGTGTGTGGGTGTTTGCGTGCCTGTGTGCATTTCCCTACGCAATAACTGTGTCAATTTTCAGTCTACAGACTCGAAATTTGATATACAGGGTACCGAGATTTGAAAAGAATTTTGTGATCTGTTTTCGGCCAGAAAGTTGACTGTTAAGGGGTCAAAGTCCAACGATTTCACATTTGAACACTCTACCAAACTCCTCCACCAATTTTGGGTCTAAACACTTGAAATTTTAGATATAGATTCTCTGAGCATTGATCGAACTTATTAAGTTGATTTGAGCCCAATAAATAAATGTTAAGGAGTCATAATAGGGGTCAAATTTAAAAAAATTGACAGTTTTTTTTTTTGTTGTTTTTTTGTTTTTTTTGCTCAACATACACCTCTAAACACTCGGACAACGCCGGGCTGAAATGCTAGTATGTATATATATTTCTTCGTTTGTCGTTCGTTCATCCTCTCTGTATTTATTTGTTTTTGTCTTTCTTCCTTTGTTTTCTAGTATATTCTCCTCCATCTGTCATTTAATTTTCATTGCCACTAGTTTCCTTTTTCTTTACAATTACACTTCAGCACGTCTCTCCATAGATCTTACCTCCTCCTCCTCTTTCTCTCTCTCTATATCTGTATCTGTCTCTCTCTCTTTCTCTCTCTGTGTCTGTCTGTCTGTTTCTTTCTCTCTCTCTCTCTCTCTCTCTCTCTCTCTCTATGTGCCTGCATTTCTCTCAACATTTCTCCCTTTTTCGTTGCCCACATTATCAATTCATAGATCCCGGTGATCAGTCACAACCCAAAATGAATCATACTTTGGCCGCGTTCCTCTTTGCCGGAAGTCATCGTAGCCGGTTACACATGCGTAGACAGTCGCGTTGCCACGTCATCCTGTTTCGCCATTTGACAAAGCGATGACAGATAAATATTCGGATTGACATCTTGAGGTAGGGGGTAAAGAAAAAGCATTGACAGCAACCCCCAATTTCCCCTTGTCCAACACTTAAAAGACTTAATTCGTTTTCCAAACCAGCCTTAATATCCTTCGCCTTTTGCGTCATCTTCCCACTCATAAAAAGAAACTTCGCACATTTAAATCCAAACCCTTTCAATCAGATACTGGGACTAATTTTATCGACTTTGGATTTCCAGTTCCTTCAAATTTTGTCAGCATGGCAGATCTATGTTCCGCATTTCTTCAGCACAATCAATCAACACATTTATCTTTTTAATCAGGAAAACTACATCATCCTTCCTCGTTCTTAGTTCGATTAACCTGAACTTTTCATGTATTTATGTAGTTTATGATATAATATCCTAGCAGTGCCCGGATGTAAAATGCGCATAACTATTATATTTTAATTTAAACAGAGACATGTGCATACGAGTATTATGTTCACTTTTTATAAGTAAGCAAAGGAAAAATACTCTAATTGAAATCGAAATCAAAGCCTAGAGACAGTGAGTCAAATACAATAACCAGCCAGACAGCGTGATACGATACTCAAAAAATGTTGCAAACCAACTTATATTTTACATAAGGAATCTGTAATGTGGACAGATCACGCATGCGCAGTCGTAAAATAGTTAGCAAACAGAGAATAATCCGACGACTACCACATAGAAATTTTTATTTTGACGCTTTTAGAACCCCTTTTTTCAGATGAAAACTTATAAAAAGTGCTTAACATGTCTGAATAACCTATATATATATTTCAAGTCTGTAGATTAAAATTTCGTTTCAGTTTAAGAAATATCTCTTCACGCACATACATTCAAACTTTTATAGATACTAAGATTACTAGCCGGTGTGGGGGGTACCCGGGCGTAAAATAAGCTTAAAAATGATATTCTAGTTTGTCCAGATTTAATATATATTATTATAGAGTCGTGATTTCAAAAAGTAAATAAAAAGTACTTAGGTGCCATAAGCCATAATCGAAATCAAAGAGTTCAAAGCTGGTGACGTTACCACTGTACAAACGTGATACCCATATGAACTGAATAAAATTTTTTAAATTAAACTAGGATAAATGTACAGAATGTATTTCAATTTTGACTCCTTAAAACTATTTTAACCGGCTAAAGATCCGTAAAAGAACTGTCCGAAAAAAGCGAAACAAAAAAAGAACAATCACTTTGCCATTCTGTCGCTCTGTGACCTTTAGTTTCGGAGGAGATAGTGTTTGAAAAAAGACAGACCGACATACAGCTGTTTTATATATTAAATTAATGTCTACATCTTTCCTCTCTATCATTCGTCTCTTTTACTCTGCCGATCATTTTTCTCGCCTTTACTTCGCTTCTTCTCCTCCATCTCTCCCAGACACACATACACAACTACGCATACACAAATACACATACATATAATATTGTATGTATTTATACAGCAGTTTTACTTAAAACAAATATTGCTACAATGCCCTTTTGTAGCTTTTAAAAATTTCTCTTAAATTTTTGTTCTTTTCACAAGTTTTCTTTTTTTATCTAGCCTTCTTGTTCATTTCGTTTTCGGAACCAATGATTATTCGAAGTAGAATAAACACTGTTTGTAGTACATATTAAACTTGCATCAGGTTTTTGATTTTCACACCAAATATTGAAAAAACATTGAAAACAAAAACCTAAAAATATAGAAGATCTCTGGTATTTGTAAAAAGGTTTGTTTTAATAGACACAAACGCATACATGTACACACACACGTAGAGACAAACACACACACACGCACACACACATATATATATGCATATATATGTATATATATATGTGTGTGTGTGTGTGTGTGTGTGTGTGTGTGTGTATGAGATTTAGCTGCTTGTCTGATTTATCCGAGGTATTTACGTCGAGAGGGGTACGAGGGCTTGAAGTTCTTCGGAGCACCTTCTACTAAAAGTGATATAAAATAGGCAGAGGGATGCAATATTTCGTCGATAGGACAGAGATTGACTCCTAGCTGACAGTGTCGGACCGATCAGGTTAACTACTCTCTTTTGAACCTTATCTAAGAGTGGGAGACTAGTAGCAGGGGCACTAGCTCGAACGTAACAACAATACTCCGAACTTGGGCGGATAATGGCCTTGTAGAGATACTCCCAAGCGCAACTTTCTAGCAAGGTAAAGAGAGCGCACTTTCTTTGCAGCAGCCTTTGTAATGCCTCCAATGTATCTGTTGTAATAAATTTTAGATGCCAATTATAATTCGGTAAGTTTGGACCGGCTCATCGAAAACTTGTTTATGTGAGACTTGAAGACAACCATATTGTAGTCAGCTGGAAAGCAGGAAAACGGAAGACAATACTGAAGGCGTGCAGTTCTAAGAAAGAAGCTTTGCTCGTGGAATCTACATTTAGGTTTAGGCACAGATAAAGAGTGGGGGAAATTAGTCGTAGTGTTTTCTGCTAGACGGGTGTTTCTTGTGAAAGTTTAGCGAGGAAGGACCAGAGATGGGAGCTCAGCCGATCACTTGCCATGAAAATAACGATAAAGCAGAAACAAACTCGCTATATCTCTTCTGTGAGAAAGAGGCTACAGCGAAGAGAAAAGGATATCCCCTACGAGACTTCGAAGTCTATTTTGAACTCTATCAAGGCAGGATTAGTCATTTCTAGCAGCTCCTGCCCAGATGTGACAATAGTGCTCCATCCTAGGACGTACCTGGCTCTTATATAGATAGAGAATTGCATCAGCAGTGAGATATCTACTGGATCGATAGAAGGACCCCACGATTTTTTCAGCGGCCTTGGCAAAGGATTTAATGTATGTGTTCCATTTAAGATCGGGAGTAAAGGTCAAGACCAGAAGCTTGTCAAAACATGAGGCCTCCCCAAGACGAGAGCCATTCATTTCAATTGATACCAGATGGGGATCAGAACGCTGATGATGTAAAGATAGAAGCTTGATTTTAGATGTATTAAAGTAGCCAGCCACCTCTTTCCCCATTGTACCACTTGGATAATATCAGAGGAGAGAGAATAAAAGAGAACTTGGTCGTTTACGGTCTTAGATGTGCTATCATAGATAGTAGTGTCATCATAATAAATGTCTACGAATGATATAAGGATGTGATTTGGAAGATTATAAATGTAGATCAGGAAAAGAGTTGAGCCCAGGATGGCCCCCTGAGGGACTCCAGCATTAATACTAAAAGTTTCTGATTTCTGTCCATCAACCACTATTCTTATGAACCTATCAGAAAGAAATTATTTAATAATTGAGAAGACATTTCCAGCTATACCGTAACTGGCGATCTTGTGAAGTAAAACTTTATGCCATACCCTATCAAAGGTCTTTGATATGTCAAGAGCAATTGCCCTAGAAATGCAGCCTCCGTCGAGAGATTCGCTAATCCTATAACTGTAAGCTCATCTGCTGTACATCTAGCAGAACGGAAACCATATTGCGTGTCACTAAAAAAGTATTTTTAACAATGTCCATTTCCCTTATCCTATGTATCTTAAATGTAAAAAAAAAAACTTTAAAAACTTTAATTTTCTATGTTTATTGATTTTAGCAAATAAGATGCATGCCGATAAAAATATTTACTAATATTTTTCCTCTGGGAAGATTAATAAGTATCGAAAACTCATGGGTAAAGGAAATATATTTATAAATTGGTTTCTTTGTTTACAAACAATAAACATTTTTTACATTTGGAGATTAATCTTTTCAAATCATAACATTTTGATTTATTTTCTCTTTCTTGCATATTGAGAAATTTTATTTAGCTGGTATTGTCTTATGTAAACTATTATATCTAATATTTTGTAAGACCGAAAATCACTGGATTTGCATACCAGTAAGTATATTTCATTTCATTATTTTGAAGTATATATATATATATATATATATATATATATATATATATATATATATATATATATATATATATATATATATACACACACTATCGGTAGACGTCGCATTCCTATCATGTTATCTAACACTTCTCGACTCTTCTGATAATCGTTTTACTCAATATTAAAATAGCTCTAATATATCTATGCCTATTGAGCTTATTATATATCTACAGTACAGCGAGCACTGTTTTCTTTTAATAGTATTAATTCATTTACTAATACATTAAAATAAACTCTACTCTTTAGACTCTAGACTATATTCCCTGAATATATATATATATATATATATATATTATCGGTAGACGTCGCATTCCTATCATTTTACCTAACACTTCTCGACTCTTCTGATAAGAAGCATTACGCTTCGAAATGCCATGGCATAAAGAGTCCCCATTTACCCATCAGCCCTAAATACGTGTGCACCCTATTAAATAAATGAATAAAACTATATATATATATATATATATATATATATATTCATATATAGTTTTTGTGCCTTCATTTTTCATTTCTTGTTTACTTATATATATGTGTGTGTGTGTGTGTGTGTGTGTGTGGGTGTGTGTGTGTGTGTGTGTGTGTGTGTGTGTGTGTGTGTGTGTGTGTGTGTGTGTGTGCAAGTCAGTTTGCTTATATTCCTCACTTAGGAAAGATTCTTTCTAGTTGCAAATAGAAAATCTAAGGATGGCAAGTAGTTTTATTGCTTGCTTCTAAAGTTACAAGATTTTTTCTATACTTAGCAAGCCCCAAGAACCAACGATTGGTATTCCCTCGACCGACTAGCAACTAAATAGGAACACGTGCCCCTCCACCTGTAACAAACCCAGGCTCTCCTTAATGATGATATTCGGTGTCCAAAAAAGTAGTTATAGATAGAGCTGATATCTTCGGCATCGCAATTTATGAAAATGGAGCCGGAACCGACTTTTTCTTTATTTATACTTAAACAAAATAAAACATATTTTCTTACCGTCTTGCACAGAGGTTAAACACAGGGTAAGCTTTTCGTTGGACACGGCAGATCCGAAATAATCTAATATATAAACGGCTATATGTCTGTCTGTCTGTCTGTCTGCCTCCATGTTTTCAAGCTCGGTCTACTCCGAAACTAAAAGTCGCAGAGCGGCGCTAGGGAACTCAAATGATTGGATTTTTTACGGACCGTTCGTTCATGGGTCTTTAACCGGTTAAAATTGCTTTCAAGTGGTCAAAATGGGTCAAAATTGAACGTCACCTGTTTTGAGTGCTACAGTTTCTGTTTCGATTCTAACTGATGGAACCTACATACATTTTTTTTAACTTTTAGAATCACGACTTTATAATAATATTTACAAAGTCTGATCTGAATCTAAATATAATAATATGAATCTGAATCTAAATATAATAATATATACGAAATTAAAATATCGTATTTAAGCGTATTTTACCCCCTGGCAAAGCCGACCACCTCCCACACTTGTATAACATTAATAATCATTGTTTATTTCTTAAGTTCTTCGAAACAATCTTTTATCTTGATTGCTATTTTATTAACGGCACAATCACGTTGACACACCGGTTCCTGCAAGATCACCGAAGTTAAGCAACGTTGAACGTGGGCAGTACTAAATCGGTGACCATTTGGGACTTTCAGGTGCTGTATGTGCTCTCCGCTTATCTCGGCATTGTTTCCAGTTGACCTAGTCTTCTCCTTTCCACTGAACTAAAAAATTGCCGATTCAGGAGTGGTGTGGTCGGTGATTGCGCAACCCTAGCCTCACAATTATACGCTTTGTCTTTCAATACTGAACAGAAGCATGGGGATTTTATTAACGATACCGTCTATGTATCCTCCGACCTTCTTAAGGTTTGTCTTTTTGAACTCGGGAATCTTTTTTGTCGAATTTTAGAATCTGCACAGTAGTTAAAAAAAAACAACTCTTTATTTAATTCATTGGTGTATCATGTTCTCGTCTCGTCAGCCATGACTATGTAGAAGAGTGTGACTTACAAATTAAGTTGTATGTAATACTCTTCAGAATGTTGAACTCTCAACATACAAGTGCGAATTACATATGCTTTTAACCCAGTCATGGATGACGGAACCTAAGCATGCGGTTCCTCTTCAGTTGAAAGGGAAAACAAATCGATAGACGTCACTATTCAATTTGCAACAAATTACGACCTGCCACCTAAAAAGGTCTTCAGCCCTGTATTACAAAGAGATAGAGAAATAAACAGAAATCCGCCGCTAATCAATGAGTACCAACTGAAAATGTATCAACAAAAAGAGACGCCTGCTGTGAATTACAAACAAGACGTAACGATCTACTGAGCAATAACATACGCGGTGTCTGCAAATAAGACTTTAACTGTGTATTTTAAGAGAAAATGTAAAGGAACAGTCAGGTAACAATAAACTAAGCAATACCTTATAACGTGTCAAAAAGATTAGAATTTGGCTATATACTTCAGTACAAGAGCGAATGGAAATAGAGACGTCACTATCCATTGAGCAACAACTTATGTGTAAAATACAAGATTTTAACTGTTTATTCCGCAGAAGTCGACCAGGGATATTTAGTTATTTTACGGAATCCAAAAAATTGTCCGCGCATATATATATATATATATATATATATACATATATATATATATATATATTAGTGATGGGACGATTCCAATATTTTCCTGATTCCGATACAATTACCGATTCCATTTTTTATAAATCTCTAATTATTTAACTAGAAGATAGTTATTTTCCCTGGTTTTCGTAAAAACACATGTTAAATATGCGGATATTTTCCTGTCAAAATGCACTTGTGGGGGATGATCTATCGATTTTACATTCACTGATAATTAAACATTAATACATATTTATTATTTTATCATTATTACTAGCAATGGAAGATTTTGGTTGAAACAAAATCAAATAAAAAAGACAATTAAAAGAATCGTTTTGGCATTGGAAAATAGTCATCAATTTTTCTGAAACACCCGTCACAAGAACCACCCGTCAAGCGGAAAACACTGTCACTAATGTCCCTCACTCTTTATCTGTACCGAAACCTAAGCGTAGATTCCATGAGCAAAGCTTCTTTCTTAGAACTGCACGCCTATGGAATTGTCTTCCCTTTTCCTGCTTTCCAGCTGACTGCAATATGGTTGTCTTCAAGTCTAACGTAAACAAATTTTTGATGAGCCGTTCCATATAAGTTAACACACTTACCTAATTTTCATTACTATACTGTCCAATTTCTACTGTACACTCTTGAACACTTATCCTCGAGTGGTCTCCTGGCCTTGATAGGTGGTGATGACTATGTAAAAAGAAATTTCTAATTCCGATACAGATTCTGATACCCCCAAATCTTCCGATTTTTCCGACTTCCAATTAATCCTTCCAGTAATAATATAAATATATATATAACTACTTAATTTACTCACATAAAATTAGTATAGATTTATGCGTAAACTTTAAGTATTTACTTCAAAAGTGCTCAATACGTAGGTAGAGCTAATTAGTAATTTATATAATATATATGGCGATTAAGCTACGCTGAATATTTCGCGTTTCATCCACTCTAGGACTCTTCATACGCATAATCCTGAAGAGTCCTAGAGTGGATGAAACGCGGAATATTCAGTGTAGCTTAATCGCCATATATATTTTTATAAATTACTATATATATATATTAATTAATATTTATAAAAATTATCTCAGCTAGATATAAAAGCTCGATAAAACCAAATAGGAAATAGAGCTTATAATATATATCATATATATATTATATATCATATAGAGCTCATATATATATATATGTATATATATATATATATATATATATGTATATATATGTATATATATATATGTATATATATATGTATATATATATATATGTATATATATATGTACATATATATGTATATATATGTATATATATGCATATATATATATGTATATATATATATATATATATATATATATATATATATATATATATATATATATATATAGTCAAATTCTATCATCAGATTCTTCCGACGCCATCATGATTTCCCTTTTGCTTAAACTAAATATTAAAAATAAAACAGGTGCAAAGCTGTTTATCGTTGGGTACATTTACACATTGATAGAAAGTTTTATGAATGGTCTTGCATATCGCTTATGTGAATGAAAATGCTAGAGAGCAGAAATGCGTGGAAATGAAGAATGTCCGTATCTATCTTCTGGCTGTCGGTTGAAACACACAAAAAAAAGAAGGGGGAGGGGAATGATGGCAAGTGAAAAGGAGTATAGTGTAATTTAACATAGAGAGAAAAGGAAGGGGGTGGGTGCAGTACCGTTGAAAATGAAGTACGCTTACGCTAAAAAATAAATGCCCTTGGCGTTTTGGCCAAGACCAAAGTGTAGTATCTATTCCGGCAGATACTGCAAGCAAAGACCATATGTGAGGGCAACCCCACATATAAGACCTTGGTCAATGCAGGGGCAACCCTTCATACCAATTGTCACTATCCAGGTTCCCCTACTCCCCGGGGAGTTGGTCCCTATTTCCCCCTTCACTCCTCACATTAAAAATCAGCCTTGTGCCTAATTTGCTCGGTGGGGGAGCAAATAAATATCCTCTTTCAGTGGAGGAGAAATCCTTCACGACAGAGACAATTTTTGTTTTTGTACCTTTTCTCCACGTAAAAAAACGACCCTGGTGTCTAACTCTGTCCCGTGGGGAGGCATTGTAAATAGGTACACTAAAAAATAGTCGAAACGTTTTACTACTAAGTAAAAGGGTTAGAAAAGACGTGTTCATACCTTACTTGACAACATGGAGTACTCTATGAGCACCCTATTTTTGCCTGGAAAGGGTAAGTAAATGGCTTCGAAATCTAGTGGGGGGTCTCTTTCTCCTCCCTGCTACTTTTTTTTTCACAGAAGACACGTATCTATCTCTGCTTCATCGTTATTTTCATAACAGTTACTCGGCTGAGCTTCAATCTATACTACCTTCTGTAAACTATTCATTAGCTTAGTTACAACAAATGCCAATAACACAATACCACGGGGATGCTTACCAGCTGACTAAAACACCATCGTTTTAAATTCCAATGTAAACAAATTCTTATAGAGCCGTGCTCGTAAATAATCAATTTCTACTCGGTTTCCACTATTATAGTTAATCACGGTGTTCACTCGTTTATTCTTATCCTCGAGTGGATCATTGGCCTTGTAAGCGTCACTCCGATAAACACCGCAAAAATAACATTAAAACATAATAAGGTGCTAAACGAATGCTTTCCGTTTCTTTTATTAGTGTTTTTTTTTATCGAAAACGATGGCTATTGTTTAAACCACTAATGCATCATAATAAAGGAAAAATATAATGAAATCGGAAACAATTACCGTATGGAAATTTTAGTGAAAAAAGTATACTTGTGCCGTTTACGGACCCGACTGTAATAATAACCCGATTATTTAGAAAGTCAGTCTTAAAATAAAAAGAGTTTTTTTTTTATTTTGTTTTTTTAAACTATCTTATATTTTCACCGATTAATTTAATAAACAAAAAGATTACATTGTCAAAACGTTTCGGCACCTTCCGTCGGTTTAATTAATCTGCTCGGAATATATATATATATATATATATATATATATATATATATATATATATATATATATATATATATATATATATATATATATAATTTGATTAGATTTTTTTGGAAAAAGAATTCCAGCAGAGTGCTCAATTAAAAGGAAAATCCAAATTTTAAGAGCGTACTTATATTTTGTGTACAGAAAGTTGTTAGTTGAGACAGATCATTGGTACCGTCGGTTTCAAGCCCGATAATAAGGCCCGTTTAAGGTATCCTTATCAAGCTCTCTTGAAGGGAAGAGAGCTTGATAAGGATACCTTAAACGGGCCTTATTATCGGGCTTGAAACCGACGGTACCAATGATCTGTCTCAACTAACAACTTTCTGTACACAATATATATATATATATACACACACATATGTATATATACACACACACATTTATATGTGTATATATGTATGTATGTTTTTATATATATATATATATATATATATATATATATATATATATATATATATATATATATATATATATATATATATATATACTTCCGAATAGATTTATCCAACAATAAGCTGGCATGGAAACCTGTGATTATAAGATTTACAACATATTACTGATCTTAGTATTCTATAAGTATTACCCCATCTAAATAGGAATTGCTCAATATACAGGATAGAGCAAATAAATCAAATTATAGTGATTCAATGAAATTTTTAAATAACTTTATTCAAATCAAGGATTTTTTTATTATTCTTTAGAAATTTTATCTCCTTATCCTATAGGGTTTCGATTCCTACCTTCTCTTCAGAGAAGAAAATATTAGCAAATAGATATAACGGTATTCACCCTATTTACTAAAGTCGGTTAGACATGGGATATCATAATCCAAAATTGATTAAATAGAAATCACGTAGCAGGGAAAATTGAAGAAAAGGATATAAAGGTTTAGTTCCAAATTGCGCGGTAAAATCCAAGGTAACTGTCCTTTAAAGCAGTGGGGTGATGTGATACGAGCTGCATATTATGTAATCCACATCATAGAGTAGAAATATATATATATATATATATATATATATATATATATAATAGTAAAATCAAAGGAGATGCAATGTTTACCTGATATAAGCAATGGTAAACTTCGATCTAATATAAATATCAAGTATTTATATATAGATATTTTAATCCCAACCAAATAAAAAAAGCTCAATACACAAATAATAGAGAGTAGAGCTTATGACAAGAGAAAGGAAATTAAAGCTGTAAGTTGAAATCAAATTTATTGTTCGACCGAATACTCCAAAACACAATTTACAAAGTCCTTATTCTGCGGAGTTTCAAAGAATGCTATTCTTGTTATTCTTCTCATCAGAGAACAGAAAGTAATCAACAAATCAGATTCCTAGCAATGCTAGAATTTGATGGTTACAGCATAAAATGAAACTGCAATTTATTATATTCATAAACTGCAAAAGTGTGCACGTCCTTTAAAAAACAACGAGGAAAAATGTAGATGTAAACAATAATAAAGACGAACCGGGCATAAAATTGCAGTTTGCATGCAGATACTTTCAAAGGTGATCCGAAGGCGAAAATAACTCTTTAAAAGAATCGGGTTTGTATTACTGTACACAAAGATTCGAAAAAGTTGTCAAAAAAACAAATATATAACAAATAAATGTTATCAAAGGCAAGATAAATTACTTTTCTACCAAACTGGATATAATTTTCGTGTTTTTATTCAATTTAACATGTTTATTCAGCTCAAAAAGCATACAGTGTTTACCGATGTATTGGAAAATTCAAAATGGCGGCCGACTCTCTCTTTAACACGGTAAGTTCGGGAAAAGGTGTTATAAATAATAAACTAGACAAAATACTATTAAAAAACCACCGAATATATGTCAAGTTATGTCACAGTAACAAATATTGAGCAGATTTCTAACAGTATTTTGTCTAGTTTATTATTTATTAGACCTTTTTCCGAACTTACCGTGTTAAAGAGAGAGTCGGCCGCCATTTTAAATTTTCCAATACATCGGTAAACACTGTATGCTTTTTGAGCTGAATAAACATGTTAAATTGAATAAAAACACGAAAATTATATCCAGTTTGGTAGAAAAGTAATTTATCTTGCCTTTGATACCATTTATTTGTTATATATTTGTTTTTTGACAACTTTTTCGAATCTATGATAACAGTAATACAAACCCGAAGAATCAAATCCAAATTTAAATCCAATTGATTAGAATTAATCCAGTTGGAAAATTTTCAGCGCAGCTGAAATTATGGAAATTGTTGTTGCGGATAGTTCAGTAGTCCAAGATAGGTTGATCCCCAGTTGAGTGGATACGAGAAATTAGACGGATAGAAAACCCAATACGTCCCCTACCATTGTTGGCTTAATTAGAAATGACGATTTCAGACTCAATTTTAAAGATTAAAATTAACCTAATAAGATTTCAGCACGTGCATGTTTCAGTTGTTACGACAGACTGAAAATAATTCTTTCTGCAAATCGTTAAATGCCAATATTAAAAGGGTGGGGTAACGATTAGAATGCTTTAAGCAAAATCTTAGCTCATCGGTAATTATAAGGCTATCAAATATATATATATATATATATATATATATATTATTTTTAAAATGTAATATATATATATTATATATATGATAAAGAAATAATATATATATATATATATATATATATATTATTTCTTTATCATAGAGTGGATAATTTAAGTATTTTAGTATTCATTTATATACTTTTGTTCTTATTTACCTATAGGGGCACATTCGTCTATATCTGATTCTTTACAATTTCGTATATCTATTGTGGGTCATAGGTGCACAGGCCGAGTGAACTAAGTTCAAACTTGATTTTTATATTTCCCGAAGTACTCAGACAGACATGCGTTGTAGAGGGAAAGAATAGCACAAGCAACATGAAAGGGCCGGTTTAGTTTTAATAAGAAACCTTTCTGAAGAAGAAAGAAGAATATATAAAGGAAATAAAATCTCTAAAAATTCGCATCATATTTGGCAAACCCCAACTGCTTGCTGGCATACAGACTTTGCTCCTCATGGGTCTTTTGGGATTTAGCCAGAAAATACATTCTAAAAGGAAATATGTGAAAATGCAATTGTTTAACGTCTGTGCTTTCTTTTACGACATATGAAACCTTTACGAATGCGGAATAATAATCCAAAAGTATAAATTAATTGCAATTTGCAGCTAAACAAAGTGTAAGACAACTTCCTGTAATCAAAGTTAAGCAACATTGACTCTGACCATACTAGTCTGGTGAACTATTTGGAAATATCAGTTGTTGTAAGAAAAACCCAGGAGTATATATACATTTATTGCAGAACATATAATTTACAATAAACTAGCGTCTTATCAACAGAATATTACAGAAAACTCGCTGTGCTTAATGCTTCAAGACCAAGAATAATTACCGAACATGAGACCTTTTAAGTTTTAGAAAGGAACAAATGATACTATTTGCACCATAGCTAAGGAGAGAACGTTTTTTTATGTGGAAATCGCTTTAAACCACTTGATGTAAGGAGCTTAAAAGTACTTTAACGCAGAAATAGTCGAAAGTAACTGTTATACGGATAGATTCTGATTCAAAAAACATTTTTTCCACCTTTGCCAGAAACATAAACCATTTAATGTAAAGAAACGAAAAGCGAGTTTCAACAATGCAAATATAAACCTAAGGCCAACTTTCTACTCTTTAAATACCTTTATATCATTTTTATAATATAGACACAGCTCATCAAGGCCCGGATGCTACTTAAGGATATGAGTTAATGGGAACCATGATAGTGAAAAATTGGATACGTCAATTTATTTTAGAGGACGGTTTATCAAAATCCCGCCCTCGTTAGATTATAAAACACAAGGTTTTAGTTTCGTGGAATTGTTATTGAAAAAAAAGAAACTGTTCATAAAATTTTCGCTTAGTATTAGACACAGGTAGAGAGTAAAGGGTATTTCTGATAGTTGTACCTTGTACGGTAGAACCATATAGTTGTACCTTGTACGGTAGCACCATAGAGTGAAAATTTATCAGTGTGAGTTAAGTCTATGTGAAAATCAAGTCATTCGAAGATGCACTAACCCCGAAAGGCTTACCTCGAATAGAGGATGTAACACGTCAGAGGATGACCTCATAAACGGCATATTTCTGGATCGAGATATATCAACGATGAACAATTAATGATTACAAATTGATAACAAGTTACACATAAACTTGAGATTAAGTCAATAAAAAAGAGTATTAATTTTATTAAGTTATCTGAGATTGAATGAATATTTTAATACTTTTATTGTGATCGAAATTGGTGAACTAAGATATTTTTCAGTCAAATCGATTAATTTTCTGCTCTAGTCGGTGATTCGTCGCAGTGCACAGCGAAGAAGGTTCACATGGCTTCTCGCAGTTACTTAGTCTGCAAGACATTCTAGTCTACATTGCACTATGGAGAACCTACTGTTGATTCTACAAAATTATATTTATAAAAAGGCTTGAATTAAATATTACAAGGCATACTCTCTACTGACCCAAATTATGACAACAGAACTATTGCCAGTACCCTCAATACATATTGCACGAATAACAAGACACGACCGGGGTGATGAAGACAAAGTTTAGCTACGGTTATGGCTTTTGGTGTGGTTTCAAGCGAAGACCAAATCATGCCACCTCACATCTTCGAAGTCGGCTTGAAAGTCAACACCAAAGTTTACCTGGTTGCACTGAACAATGTGGTAATCCCCTGGTGCAATCAGGTTGTAGCTGACAGATCCTGGGTGTGGCAGCAGGACTCGGCGCCGGCTTACAAGTCTAAAGAGACCCAAGCTTGGCTTCAGAGTTTGTACCCTTCTCACACTGGTCTCCTTCTTTTCTCGATCTGAACCCACTGGACTACTTCGTTCGGTCACAAGTCGAGAACATCACCAACATGAGCTCCCACAACACCAAAACAAATCTTATCGCTACCATCTGCCGAGTATTCGCCGAGCTCCCGCCGGCGCTTGTGAAAAAGGCATACTCTCAATTCCGGATCCGTATCTAGTCGGCGATTAAAACTAAGGGCGTCTACATCGAATAGATGTCAGATCTACTCCATAATCAAGTTACCTAATTGATTTTTTTCAATAAAAGTTTTAAGATAAAGCTCTGGTGTTGTTTTCGTTAGAGCTACATTTTTTAATTGTTCTACCCTGTATATAGACAGACGTAGAAATTCCATAGTGTGAACGGTAAGTCTACACTTTTAATCTGACATGAACCAAGAACGCTGAAGGTATATCTTAAATTAAAGCTTGTTCGAATCGATTAGCTTTTGCAGATCGAATTCATAATCAGCCTCGACTGTAATCGTACAATATCGATAAAAGCACTAATTGCGGTGATTACAAGAAATAAACGCTTTTCGATTTTTGTTACATTTGAGAAGCAATTGTACGAATTCTATTACTCGATCGATAATAAACGAATTATTGATCGATTTAATTGGCAAACTAAGGCGTTTGCTAAAATCAGGTAAATCGATTTTTTTTCGTAGCTGTTTCAATTTACTAAAAAATCAAAACTAAAGAAAACCGAACATGACTAAAAGGATAAAAAAAAGTCTAATCTTGAGGTGTCCGAGCGAAAACGGTAAAATCACGCATGGATTGTTTGGTAACGTCAGACACGCGAGAGAATGACGTCATCAAAGTTCGACATGAAGAATTTTATTGTTTTGTGTGTGTGCGCATTTGAGTCTTGAAATATTTCCAGAAATAATGCGAATTGAAGCGAAGTGGAATTCGGTTAGAAAGACGAGGAAACCTGAAACTAATTGCCGAATGTTAAATAAATAAAGAAAATTAAATAAACAAATCATGAATCAGAATAAAACTAATTTCTAATATGACTTGATATGAATATTGTAATAGAAAGTGGGAATAGGATAAGCAATATATATATATATATATATATATATATATATATATATATATATATATATAAATATAGTAGCTATGAGCAACTTTACATACACGCACGAGCGCATATATATACATAGGGGAGTTAGAAGAAAAAAAAAAATATATATATATAGAGAGAGAGAGAGAAGGAGAGAGAGAAGGAGAGAGAGAGAGTGAGATATAGGAAAAAGAATGAGATCGATGTATCATCCTGGTTGAATAAGCAAATAAATCTCTAAACATAAGTATGTTTCTTTATATTGTCATTTTCCGGTTATATCCATACTCTCTCTCTCTCTCTATCCTCTGTATATATATATATATATATATATATATATATATATATATATATATATATATATATATATATATTGGTATATCTCCCTATATTGGTATATCTCCCTCTTCCTATCTCTCTCTATATATGTATATATAAACATGTGTGTGAGTGTGTGTGTGTGTGTGTGTGTGTGTGTGTGGTGTGCGCGAGTGTGTGTGCGTGTGTGTGCGTGTCATGTATATACGTAGTTATATACAACAGGGCCGCCTTCTATATATATATAACTTAATATATATCGTACCTTTTTTGTATCTCTCTCTCTCTGCATATATATATATATATATATATATATATATATATATATATATATATATATTATATATATATATTTAAGTATGCATATGTGTTTATATATATATATAATTATATATGCATATATATATATTCTATATGTGTATTATATATATTGCATTTTACCTCCACGATACAAGAAATTAAATTAAAATTTAGAGATATGTTTTATTAATAATGTCAAGTCAGTGGACATAAACAATAAACATTCATAAATTATTCACTAATTTTTAGTTGTTACCGTTTGTGGGATCGTCAGATTGATGGGAGATAGTTAAAATGAACCGACTATAACGTATAGATGTGCATTTGCGCATACGTACAAGAGTACTTTAAGTCAACTTACGCCTTCCAAGTCAATTTTTTTTTTCAGTTTTAACCCATTTATACTAGCTTTTAATCATAAAAGACGGTCCATAAAACAAGTCAATCTTTTGACCCACCTCGCGACGTTCTGCGACCTTTCGTCCAGGTGTAGAGGCACTATGGAAAATAACAGAAACACACAGACATGTAGTGATGAGACGATTCCACTTTTTTTCCGATTCTGATACAATTACCTATTTCTCA